>NC_043997.1:29204246-29226746 GCF_902150065.1 Myripristis murdjan
ATAAATAAATGACTTAGGCAAATTTCTGAACATGCCTTTGTTGATTTAGGCAATTGTAATATGTTATATGCCAATGTTACACTAAACCTCATCACTTACCAAGTGAGGATGAATCCTGGTTCATTGAAATAACTTCATTGGCAGAGAAAAATTTCTTTCTCCTTGATACTGCTGCCATCTTGAAACGCTTAAAATAGCCTAAATAATGTAAAATTGCCTAAGCCACATTTTCTTTTGACACTTAAAACTACCTAAGTCACAGTTTTGACACACTCTTGATTTAGGCAGTTATACTTCAGGGGTAGAATTGCATGATCTGTTCAACTGAGGATGCTGGCGATTTTACCAGAGGTGGCCAGCATCAAGAGGAGATGACTTAGGCAAAAAACTCATTTTTGACAAAAAAATGACTTAGGCGATTATTTTAGGAAGGTGTCGAAACTAGACCCACTGTCATTATTTAAACATTAATTTCAATCATTGTAGATAAATGATGATTTTAGATGATATTACAATCATTAGATAATTCACAGTTTCCCATAGACTATAAAATATATAAATATAAAACTCTTTGATGTGTATTTATATAAATATAAATACACATCAAAGAGTAACATGATGTTCCTTTATTGAATAAGGATAAATCAAAGCAGGTAAACCATCAGCTCCTTTCAAAACTGTCACAAAAAGTCACACAGTGACTCTACAAGATAGAAAGCACGGAATCAAAGCATATTATACAACACAAGAATAAAGACACATCGAAAGGTCTGTATGTAATACACCCTGCATGTCTGCACAGCACGTGTCTCTGCCACTGCAGGACATATTTAACTTAAATTTAGAGCAGGCATGTTAACTAAAATAATTTAACACATATTGGTCCCTGAGCAGCCGACCGCTGTCATCATCAGGGAAGATGGCAGGATTGTCCCAGTCTATGTGTGATGGCACTCTGGGGGCCCTCTCCTTCCTCAGGCAGGCCACATTGTGGAGGACAGCACAGGCCATAGTGATGTCACATGCCCTCAAAGGGCTGACCCTTAAGTCCTGAAGACAGTGAAAGCATGCCTTCAGGAGGCCAAAGGTCATTTCAATCCTGGCCCTTGTGCTGGCATGGGCATGATTGTAGGCCTGCTGTGCTCCCTGGGGGTCTGTGGTGTCAGGAGAAAAGGCTGGCAGGCATACTCCTTGTCCCCCAGCAACACACCAGAAAATTCACCTGCCAATACAAAATCTCATCATCACAACCTCATAAATAGTGACATTCTTGACACAGCCATGATGTAAAAAGTGATTATTAATAGAGGTTTTGTGGCTCACCTTGTGATAGGTGCTGATAGATTCCGGAGGTCCGAAAGACTTGGGAGTCATAGACTGAGCCAGGCCACTTTGTCACAACATTGCTGATCAGACAGTCAGCATTGAAGACCATCTGAAATTATATCATGAAGACTATTAAACCAAGCAACGCACATCATAAGCATTGTACAGTGTTTACATTAATTGACAATATCAAAAAGTCATGTTCACCTGAACATTAATGCTGTGAAAGGATTTCCTATTCACAAAATCCACCTCATTGGCACCTGAGGGGGATTTTATCTTGATTTGCATGCAGAGGAGCATGGAGCATGAGGAGCTTATATAAAGATAAGATAAGAGGAACTTTATTTATCCAAGAGGGAAATTCAATTCAGTCAGTAAGCTCATCTATTTATCAAAGTGTTATACAGTCTGATGGAGTTACATTTACACAATTTGACTCACATTTGCAGTCAATTTCATGTACAATTTCAACTGATTAACAAACAGAGTACAACTAAGTTTTCAGAGTTGTTAATTAACTATTTGGATTGTAATTGTGATGGTTTCAGCGGAGCAGTGAGTGTGCATTTGTGCACTACTTACGCATTCAGGCGGTCTGCAATACTTTGACACGCTTTCTCTTGTTGTTTTATTGCAGTGGCTGTGTTGCCCTTCTTTTTGATTTGATCCTTCACCTCCACGTATGCCTCCATGAGGATTTCTGCCTCTGACGGGGAAAAGTACGCCGCTCTGGTTGCCATGGTGGATCGGTGAATCTGTGATCGATGGCGGGGTCTATTTGAGGAAGCCGCGTGTGCACACTTATCCAGGATAGGTTTCTGCTGGCTTGATGAATCTGTGTCTGCTCATCCTGGCTTGGTCTTTGTGCAACCAGTTAAGCCTGGACGCTCTTGTTTTGGATTTGTTGAACTCGGCTCACTCACTTATCCCGGATGTCTTAATCCTACTTTTGTGCAACGGGCCCCAGGCCTGCAACAGAGTTTTGTTATTTGTGTATTTTCTGGTTGCTGGCTTGTATTAGTGTATGTGGGCCCACTGTAGGTCTTAAAGTCATTTAAAGGGGTCATATGACTTGGTATATATATTTTTGGCTTGCTTTTATTGATATTGTTTCTTAGTTAATCAAAAGGGTAAAATAAATAAGTACATGAAAGGTACAGGTAAATAGAGTAACACAAAAAGGTTAAAGGAATCCTAATACAGTTTAGTTGGGTTATGTAAATTTGGTGATATCTGGGAAAAGGTCAGACATCTGATTTTTTGGGTGTACTGTAATTCATTTTGGGTTGAACCTGATATTATTTTTTTTATATTTTATTATTTTATTATCTTATTGTTAATAAATTTGTCTCAATTTTGAGAAGGAAGTTGTTTGTGATTTATAGAGGTAAAAAGACACAGTGAAGTCACAGTAAATTAAGGTAAGATACATTTATTGTTCATTGATATTAAAATACACTCTAAAAACAGCAAAAAGGGTTAACTAAATCAAAATAGGGAATAAAGTAAATGATCTGAGGGCGCTACCTATTGGTAAAGGTGACAGAAAGCTACACACACACACACCGGCTCTGGGCTTGGGCTGTATAGGCGGTTTAGGCTAGCCTATGGCGCCATCTGCTGGAGGGGTGCTGCTAGTGTTACTGCATATAGTAAAAAATATAGTAAGAGAATTAAATGAATATCAACCGTCTGTCTGTCTCTCTCTCTCTCTCTCTCTCTCTCTCTCTCTTTCTCTCTCTCTCTCACACACACACACACAAACTCACACACACAAGATGCAACCCAAGATTTATTTAAAAAGGCAGCAACAAATAAGACAGGGTTTCTGCTACATGTAATTCATCGTGGCGCACCGCCACGGCAAAATAAAAGCCGCCACACCTTCGGAATGATTTTTTTTCTTGCAGATGTTAGAACAATTTTAAAAGGATATATATACATATATATAGGCTATCTAGCCTTTTTTGCGCAAATATATTTATTATAATCAGTTTGAAATCATAATTTAAATATCATGAAATGGTACATAACACTGCAATTAACTTTATTTTGAAAAATGAGCACCGGAGTCATCACCCGCCTGTTTGATTACTGTCTGCAGTGCGCTTGCAGAGGGAGAGAAAAGGGCAAGAGAAAGGTACCTAGGCAAGATTAAATTTAATCCAGTTTTTTTGTTCAAGCCTGTGAAAACGACCCTAATGTTATCGTTAATGTTAACACTGTAGGGACTATAATTTCCGCGATCACGAAAAAACATTACAACAACTTCACCGGCACCGTATAGACAAGTTTACGCGCCAAATCCCGGGGGACGCCATTACCCTACAAAAATGCACTTCATTTCCGCCAGAAGTGGTTTGCGCAGCGTATGCCGGTGTAAACAAACTTCCATGCTAACGCAGCTTCGTCTGGACATGTAGCTCGCTGCTCGTGAGGTTTCAGTTTTAATTAAAGCTGCAAGCAGCGTTGGACGGGCCCTCGCCCCCCCGTGCACGTCGGGGATGGCGCGCGTGTCGAAGCGCAGACAATTCGTCCGTTTGTTCCAGTTTTAAGGGTATTTTTCGGTGCTTTTATTGTGAAAGAGTTTTGGGCTTTTATTTTGAAAGGCCGCGGAAGTCCTAGTGTGTGACCGACAGGACTACTGGCAGCTGCTGCATGATCACACCAAAATGCAGGCACACACACTCACTCACACAAACACACACACACACACACACACACACACACATACGCACGTGCACACACACACACACACACACACGACGCCAACAAAAACCCACTGGTAGTACATTCGCTGCTGGTGCCCCTCCGGCCACTAGCAGCGCCCCTCCAGCAGATGGCGCCCTTAGCATGTCCTAGTGTGTGACTGACTTGAGTAGTGGCAGCTGCTGCATGATCACACCAAAATGCAGGCAGACAGAGAAATCCTCATTCAATCCAGTGGAGAAATCCAGAAAACCCACCCCTGTTTGAGGTGTCACAGCTCGGTCACCGTTTGAGTTACAGACTTGATTCAAAGCTTAAACGAGTCACGAGACTCGCATCTATAAATCTCCCATTTACATGATTTTGCTATCTTTTACCGTTTTGGAGTTATGGCAGTTTTAGTTTGAGTGTGTTTTCTGCTCCCTCTGAGCTCTTACAATGGGTGTGTATTGCGCATTCCTGAGGCAGCTAGAGTGAGTCACATGTCCAGGCAGAGTGCAGAGCAGAGCACACCAGAGTCCAAAATGTTTTAAAACTCTTCAAAGCTCCCACAAACTTGGTCCAATCCACATCAAAACTACATATTTTTGTAGGAATTTTCGTCCTCTTTCCATCTGCATAGTTTTCAAAGCCATCAGACTTTTACTTTAGACTCCAGGGGCCTAATTAGTGCCAAGTGTCAGCCTGTGTACACCAAACTCCATGGGAAAAAATGAGGTTTTGGTTCTGGCCACTCCGACTTGGAGGTGTTATCACGTCCAAACTAAACGAGTAATGACGAAATCCTTCAGAAATTTTGTTCAGCACTCTGTCCTCTGTCATCTGTGAAATTTTCAAGCCGCTGACATTTACGCCCTGGGAGGAGATAGATTTTGTTCAAAGCGGAATTTTGGGCGAGAACGTGATGTTCAAACGCAAATTGCGGACTTCCTGTTGGTTTTAGAGGGGGAGTGTCAGCGCGTGAATTGTAGGGCTTGATGAGACCTACATTTCGGCAGTGGTTTGGTCGTTCTATCACATTCCTGTGGGCCACAGCGGCTGCCTTTGTGTGCCTAGGTGGCGCTACCGAGCCCATTTTTGCACTTAGGGGGTCTGTTTGTCCATTTTATCCAATTTTTCACCAGACCTGGCCTGCGTGCCGAATTTGGTGAGTTTTGGAGCATGTTTAGGGGGTCAAATTAAGGCCTAATGACACGTAATAATAATAAGAAAGAATCACTACAAATACAATAGGGCTTCGCGCTGTTCCAGCGCTCGGGCCCTAATAATTATGTCCTTACAATGGGAACACGATTCAACCACCTTGACTGTTTGTGTGAAAATAAAAGTTTATGTAAATGTAAAAATGTAATCTCATTTCATTATTGCACTGAACTACGATCATGAATGCTAGGCCTTATGTTCCTCAGTGTAACAGTTTCTTTTAACACAGTTCATCATTCATAGTAAGCTCATGCTGTACATTAATAACACTGGATGAATGAATTGCTTTGAGGAAACTAAACAAATGGCTTCAACAAGAAAGAGAACGTGTTTAATCCTAACAGGTATTAAACCGTAAAATACAGAAGCAGCCCACATAATTACATCGCTATAAAAATATTCATATATATAATATTAAAAACTACAATGCACACAGTATTTGTTGTGTTTATCTGTATTTAATGAACAACATGGCTGGGTGCTGATAGACAGGGACACAAGGCAAGATTCTAAACCTCACGAGGCACTCTGATCAGTGGACTCTTCAGGTTAACTAGGCCAGCACACTACCGCACACGTCGTTCCCGAACGACTTTTTTTTTTTTTTTTTTTTTTTTAAAGTATCCATCTTTAATTTCCTTTCGTCGGCAGGACAGAGCTAGCTAGCTAAAAACCTATGTATGTCTGTGGCTAAAAACAAACCAGCACGCCAAAACGGAAATGGATTGCATCGATGGGAGGAGTTTAGGATGTAGAGCGGAAACGGCTCATAAACTTGTCTATAAGTCCAAAAGGCAGAGAAACTTTCCAGGCTACAGCTGCGCACTAACATAGAGTCAACGGGGGGTCAATGGCGCTGAAGCCCTCCCCCACAGTTTGAAAAAATCCTAGAGGAAACCCTTTAAGATGCTTGATTTTTTGTTACAAGACAAACCGTTTTTTCCAGTACAGTTAGAAATTAGAAAGTACGCCTAACGGAGCAAGGCAGTCTATTCGCTCATCAAATATGATAACACTAATAAACTTTTTAACCCTTTCATGCATAGCGGTCACTACAGTGGACAGCTGTTTAAAGTCATTTTTTCCTAAATGCAGTGGTTTCTATGGTGGAATTGTATATCAGCTGTTAGAATGCTCTCTGCTGCTTCCCCCCATTGAGGTTTATGCAGAGACTGTCAATTCTTGTTACTGAAAACATCTTAATACTGGTATCATGACATGGTCATACCAGTCCTTCATCCTTAAAGAAGTATGGAGACTTAAAAAAATGTTCATGCCCGTAAGAAGAGTAAAAACACATCAGAAAAAATTTTGATTCAGGCTTTCATAATTCATGCATGAAAGGGTTAATAAATTTGGCAGAATGATGAATCTAACCATTGTGAGTATCACTTCATTTTTCACAGCAAAAACAGATGTGTTGAAAATGATACGTGCAGAATTTTAACACATGTAGCGACTGCTCAGGGACTACACATGTTGTGTCAAATTTAACGCAATAGATGTGTGCAGGGGTGGACTGGCCATCGGGCACACCGGGCATTTGCCCGGTGGGCTGATGTGCTAAGTGGTCCGACAGTCCCCCGACACTTTTTTTTTTTTTAAATTTATTTATTTTTATTATTATTGAAATAGCTGACCGTAAGATCAGTAGATCAGCGGCCCGATTGACACTGGGCTGGCCCAATCACATTGCTAAACAACCCCTTTTGTGTAGTTTGGTCCCGGCTGCATAATGATTTCGGCAAATAAAGTCATTGCAAGAGTTTGTTTACTCAGCACCGGGCCGGCCCTTGAGACATGCTGCTCTGCGGCCCATTGGTTATTTTTCTTCACTGACACAGGGCTGGCCCAATCATATCACGAGCCTGTGGCTCGGTGCGCTGGTGTGCAGTGCAACGCGGGTCGAACGTTATCTCATAGGATACTGAGATGGAGAGAAAACGCAAAAGTGGCGCAGAGAAACTGCGAGAAAAAAAGCGGCTGTCAATTTTCAAACCGATCGGACTTTTTCGTAATTTATTAATATGAATGAAGAACAAGCCCAAACAATGCCAGAGGAACACAATTCCCGATGGTAGAGCGGATAGCGCCCCCGTCTGCCGTGCAGGAGATCTTCGGTTCAATTCCCCACCCGGACAAAAGTCGTATTTTACTTTATTACCTCACTTTGTTGTTAACCATGACAGTGAAGTGATTCTTATCATTCTGCCTGTCACTGGCTAGATGACACACACAGTGGTATTTAGGGTTTCTGTAATTTTCATTTCTGTACTCTTTTTGTGAATTTGTAACCCAGGTGCTAAATTATTATTATCATTATTATTATTATTATTATTTTGCCTTGTTTTGTTTTGGGTTTTTTTGTTGTTGTTTTTTTTTTGCCTTTTTTAATGCCTTGTTCTAACTTTATGGGGAGATATATATACCAATCCAGGGTTTCCCCCAGGATTTTTTGAAACTGTGGTGCTGAGGTGGACCCCCCCCCCCCCCCCCCCCCCCCCCCCCAACCATAATGTCCCCACGGGGGGGTGGGGGGGCGTCAACCGGACCAAATGTGTTACACACAGAGTTTGGTTCGGACCAATACACACTTTATTTACATTGCTACATATTGCAAGACTACATATGGCAGTGTGAGAGCACTTCATCTTTCTTTTTTTTTTTTTTTTGAAAAAGAGCTCTAAGGCTCTATTGTAGTTCAACTCAGCCAGAGGTGGCCCATTGATGCTGAGCAGCATGCGTGCTGCCAGATGGTCCCCCTGCAGCCTGTTCCTCAGGTCTGTCTTCACCTACACATAAATACAATTTAAAGTGAGTGGAACTTGGTAAATTGAGAAAAACCAAACCTGGGTGGGGCTTGGGGTTTACTTGGTGCTGACTGGATTTACTCTCGGTGCGATGTGCTGTCAACAGAAAGCAAACAGCCGGGCGCTAGGCGTCCCTAGCAACACAGCCAACACTACCAAGCTAACGCTAACGTGCTAGCTAACGTTAGCTAACAGTAACAACACACTTTATAGCCGGCATTTTTAGGGACGCTAACGTTAGCTTTAGGGAACGTTAGCTAACGCTAACAGGCTTTTTTAACAACACGCATTTTGATGCCCCGGTCATGGTCGCTCAGCCGCCCGGTAACTTTACAGGAGCGTCCTCTCACTCGGCCCTCTCAGTGGAGACACGGCAGGTGAGAGGGCCGAGCCAGAGGACGTTCCTGTAGCAGCTCCTGCCCCCCAAATACTACCAGGAACACTGCAGAAACCCCAGCCACAAGCCATCCACAACCCAAAAAAGCTCCAGCCCCGTCATGTCATATTTGGCTTTGACTTTGACTGAACATTTGCTCTCACTTTAAGGAAAAAAATTCGGGATATATATCTTAAATCGATATTCAGCCAAAATATATCAGGATATGACTTTTGGTCCATATCGCCCAGCCCTACTGTCGGTCGCAATGCAATGTTAACATTAATAACATTAGGGTCGTTTTCACAGGCTTGAACAAAAAATGGATTAAACTTAATCTTGCTTAGGTACCTTGCTCTCGCCCTTTTCTCTCCCTCTGCTTTTTACCGCCTACACTCTTGAGCGCGCAGCAGTAGCACAAAGCAGGCGGGTGATAACTCCGGTGCGTTTTCAAAATAAAATTAATTGCGGCGTAGTGTAACATGTCGTGATATTTAATTTATCATTTAAAACTCTGATCATAGTAAGTATATGTGCGCAAATATATGCTATGTGTGTATGTAGGGTCGTTTTCACAGGCCATTCATACAATATACTTTAAATTGTGTTAACACCCGGAAAAAAAAAAAAAAAAAATCATCATTCCCAAGCCGTGGCGGCTTTTATTTAGCCGTGGCGGTGCGCCACGATCAATTACATGTAGCGGAAACCCTGCCAATCGAATCAGATTCAGATTTAAAGGATTTGTGTGGTATACTTTGTCGCCATGACCTTCCTATATGCAGTCTGGGCTCATTTTCCATTCATGTTGATAGGCACCTGCACTTACTGATCTGAAATAGATGCCCAAAAGGTGTTGGCCAGTTGTGGCCTGTTCAGTAGAATAAAAAAGTTCAATTCCTATTCATCTATTGTATTTTATTGTTCCACTATAGTACTATAGGCCAGTATGATTGGGGCAGCCAAGTAATTTGATATATTTGAACAATTTTTTAAAAAGTAACGTAATAGTTACTTTTCCTGGTAATTAATTACTTTTTAGTAGAAGTAACTAGTAACTATAATTAATTACTTTTTCAAAGTAACATGCCCAACACTGCTGATGACAGCTAACTAATTGCATGGCATTATGGTTTTAAAGAGCTGCACAGTTGTTATACACATTTAAGAGAGCAAAAAGACCGGAAAGGTGTGCGTTATCGAATGTGGTGGGCCGGTCTGGTCCAAAATGCCCGGGCCGATTTTTTTGTCCCAGTCCGCCCAGGGTTTCCCCCAGGATTTTTTGAAACTGTGGTGCTGAGGTTGGCTTGATCGGGATATGACTTTTGGTCCATATCGCCCAGCCCTACTGTCGGTCGCAATGCAATGTTAACATTAATAACATTAGGGTCGTTTTCACAGGCTTGAACAAAAAATGGATTAAACTTAATCTTGCTTAGGTACCTTGCTCTCGCCCTTTTCTCTCCCTCTGCTTTTTACCGCCTCCACTCTTGAGCGCGCAGCAGTAGCACAAAGCAGGTGGGTGATAACTCCGGTGCGTTTTCAAAATAAAATTAATTGCGGCGTAGTGTAACATGTCGTGATATTTAATTTATCATTTAAAACTCTGATCATAGTAAGTATATGCGCAAATATATGCTATGTGTGTATGTAGGGTCGTTTTCACAGGTCATTCATACAATATACTTTAAATTGTGTTAACACCCGAAAAAAAAAAAAAAAAAATCATCATTCCCAAGCCGTGGCGGCTTTTATTTAGCCGTGGCGGTGCGCCACGATCAATTACATGTAGCGGAAACCCTGCCGCCCCTGGATGTGTGATCCATTTGAACCCAGAAATTGTGTCAGATAATTTAACACAGAAAATGTGTGATTTCAACACGTTTACACAATTAATGTGAGCCATTTTAACACACTAATTGTGTCAGTTAATTTAACACACAGAATGTGTCATTTCAACACGTTAAATGATGATTATGTGTAACTGAAAATGATCAAACTCTACTTGATGTGTTAATATTGCAACCTAATGTGTTACACGAGGCATAAAATTATGAATTTATGAAAGCCCTGTGATTCTCTTTAGGTGAAATTGTCCGAAGACGTTCCGGCAATTAAGGTAAAACCCAGGCACTAGGAAAATGGGTTCGGGGTCCAGCAGGGAAGAAGAAAAACATGACTCTCCCATCTGCAGAATTATGATGGCCAAATATGGTAGTGATTCACTTAAACACCTAAAATTCTGGACCACACAATGTGGATTCCCTGAAGGCAGAAGCCTTAGTAAAAACCAATTATTGAAGTTAGAGGCATGCCTGAAAGAAAAGGAACAGCAAGTGAGATCTAAGAAGAAAATTAGCAGAAAGAGGAAATTGAGGGTCAGAGAAAGTGTTTTGATATGTGGAAACGAGAATGTGAGAGTAGAGAAACAAAGCAGAAACGTAAAGTAAGTAGTAAGGGAAAGAGTGAGGGACAAGCACTGACAACACAAGAACAACAACCTCCACCATATAACCCAGGTCTGTTTTCCCCCTCTTTTCCGAGACTGTCCGCCAGCGGAGGGAGGACTGGGCAAGAAGATTGGGCTCCACCGCCACAACCAGCCCCAGCGTGAGCTGCTGCTCCACCATCACTGCCTCAACCAGCCCCTGCACTCTACCCCCAACTGCCAGCCGCAGAGGCCTCACCCCCTCTGCTGTCGATGCTTCGTTCGCCATGGCTCAATTGGCCAACAACCACCTTCCCCACCGCGAATGCAGACACGACAACCGAGGATGGGGACGCGGAGCCAGAGGCCGAGGCAGAGGAAACGGGGGACAACTGACGGATGACAGATGCTTCATCTGCGGCAAAACTGGACACTGGAGAAACGAGTGCCCTGACAGGCATGAACAAGAATACTCCAGGAGGAGTGGCAACCAATTTTAATCAGGAAACCATCCAAGATATGGGCCCCCTCAATCTGACAACTCGCCTGCCCAGCTCTACTCTCCCTCTGAGTGACGTGACAGCTCGAGGACGCAGGATGTGGTAACAGCACCTGACACACACACACGCTGATGTTTGCAATGAAGAGCTGCTTGGCACTGATACACTGCTTGCTGATGTTGTAACAGTACCTGATACAAACACACACACACACGCTGATGTTTGCAATGAAGAGCCGTTTAGCACTGATACGCTGCTTGCTATGATAGAGGAAAGGAATTAGAATATCTACAAAAGGTAATGAAAGAAATTAGGCCAACTTATCAAATGTACAAAGATGATGCTTTCCGCAAAATGCCCACCCTCTTAGCTACTGTTCGAGGAAAGGCAATTCCATTTTTGGTAGACTCTGGAGCTACAAATTCAGTCATTAGAACAGAAGATTTAGAGCTAGTTTCTGGTGGTAGATTTTCCTTTTCCGTGAGCTCTACGGGACACGCGGTGAAGGAACATTTTTCCAAGCCAGTAACCATACAGCGGGACCATGAAGGCAAACCTCAGTCCCTTAAACATTCAATTTTGATCTCAGACGTCTGCCCTGTAAATTTACCGGCCAGAGATTTGATTTGCCCAATGCAACTGTCACTAATTCCCACAGAGACCGGTCTGACAGTTGTGACGACTGACTTGACATGCACAGACTTGCAGTGTCTTAAGTTCACAACTAACTCTCCCCTGTATGTCTATCAGCGGTGGATAGGTTATTTGACTGCCAAACAGCTTATACAGGAAACAACAGACATTGTAAATCCCTCGAGTGATGTCATGCCCTCAGAGGAGCTCCAGTGCACAGCAGTCATTTGTGCAGAGGGCCTGACAGGTCATTCGAGGAGATTTTCTTCCGTGAGGGTGACCTTAATGACCAGTTGACTATTGACTATGACTTGTACTGGGACAGAGACAATTGTGGATTCACAGTGACACTGACTGACAAACAACGCAAGCTTTTTGACATTTATGAATCTGTTCCACACATCGCCATCTCAAAATCCAGCTCCAGGAGCTGGCAGGATATAGGCAAACTTCTCCACCATTGGGTGACATTGAAAGACTGGAAAACTGATGAAAAAGGTGTGTCCTGTTCCCCGTCTGCGAAGGTGTGGCGACGCCCTTTCCTCGCTCAGGTGCACGCTTTGCGAACGGTGCATCTGATCGACGACAAGGAAATCAGCCGCTCACATCACATGACACACCTCCAAACAGCTCAACCGGCCCTCGAGGAGGTGCAAGAGCACCTCTGGGCAACAACCAAATACGACGTTGGTCTCATCGAAAATTGCGATCCAGTCAGAATCAAGCCTAAATCCACATACAGGCCAAACGTGCGACAATACTCACTTAAAAAGGAAGCAGTTGATGGCATAAGGCCAGTTTTCAAATCACTACTCGATGCTGGGATAATTGTTCCTTGAAATGATACACCTGTCCAAACTCCCATCTTTCCAGTTAAAAAGATACGTCCACCCAGCCAGCCGGACGAGTGGCGATTCGTCCATGATCTGCAGGCTGTGAACGACGCCATCTCTCCACCTGTGCCAGTGGTTCCAAACCCATACACCATTTTGTCCCAAATCCCTGAAAATGCTAAATGGTTTTCTGTTGTTGATCTCTCCAATGCATTTTTCTCAGTTCCAGTCCACCCGGACTCCCAGTTCTGGTTCACTTTCACATTTGATGGAGCTCGCTACACGTGGACACGCCTTCCACAAGATGGTGAACCTCACTGTTGTGAAGCTGAACTCCAGCTGACGTGCACGCCACGACCTGACCTCCCTCTTCCTAACGCCGATCTTGTTTTCTATGTAGGTGGTTCTGCATCACGCTACCCGCTTCGAGGGACCTCACATGTTGGTTTTGCTGTTGTTTCTGATCATGCTGTTGTCTCTTCCTCCACCCTCCCATCTCATCTCTCAGCACAGGCAGCAGAACCGATTGCCCTTACTGACGCCTGTCGATTGGCCAAAGGCAAGTCTGTTACCATCTACACTGATTACTGTTACACATTTGGCGAAGCACACTATTTTGGCACTCTTTGGAAGCACAGAAATTTTCTCAAGTCTGATGGTAAACCTATCCAGCATTCTGATAAAGTTGCTGATCTTCTCTCTGCTATTCTCCTCCCAGCACAAATAGCTATCTGTAAGTGCACAGCTCACACTTCTGCCACCGACCCTGTTTCCCATGGCAACGCACGAGCGGATACTGCTGCAAAGGCAGCATCCCAGAAACCACTTCCTCTTACTCTTCCTGTTCTTTCTACTCCAGCAGTTCCTCGTACCGATCTTAAATTTAATGCAACCCCTGCTGAACTGAAACTTTGGGCCCAACATGGTTGTAAACAGGTTGACGGTGTGTGGCGTGGCCTGGACAGCAAACCCTGCCTGCCTAGAAAGTTTTTTCACTGTTTCTGTAAGTTGACACATGGGTTGGATCATGTGTCAAAAGGAGGGATGTGTACAGCAGTTCAAAAACACTGGTACACAAAAGGTTTTACACCAGCTGCGGCAGACTTCTGTAGTAGATGTGTCATCTGCGCCAGAAATAACACAGCCAGAGGAGAACAAACACCACACATAGGAGCACACCCACCGACGACCGGACCATTTGAACACTCGATTTCATTGAGCTGACACCATGCGAAGGTAAGAAGTACCGCTTGGTCATAATTGATATGTTCTCAAAATGGATTGAAGTCTTTCCTGCAAAACATGTCACGGCGTCAACGGCGGCCAAAGCCCTGCTGACGGAAATAATTCCAATATGGGGGATTCCCTCCAAAATCTCATCTGACAACGGACCTCATTTTGTTAATTGAAGCTCTTACACAACTCTCAGAGCAACTCAAATTTGACTTGAAAACACATTGTGCTTATCACCCACAGTCTGGGGGAGTGGTGGAGAGAGCTAATGGGATATTAACCTCTTAAGACCCGAGCTCTTATTTGATATGCATATGATTCTATTTTGGCTTATTGGACCCTGATAAGTATAAAAACTAAGCATCGTCTTTTTACACGGTGTAGTTTTAGAGAAAAATGATGTCCAAATATGTGGACACTGGTTCTCAGTTTCCTTAAAACACACTAAAGTTGCCTTTGTGTGATAGAGTGCAAAAGTCTTTATTTCCACCCTGAACATTGCAGTTTTTGTCCTGACTGCTTCATCTTGTATTGATAACAGATACAAACATATTTTTGAACATGTTTTGAATATCACAGTGCAAAAAACAAAATGAAGTAACAACATTTTTGCCCCCTTTGGACAGTCACAGCTACAGTAAGGCATCATATACTTGTAACAAAATATAAAACAAGTAGTGGTAGGTAGTGTAAGGGTCCACATACGTGGCCAGACGGCCCCAGGTAAGCAGAATTAACTACTACGGTAATATAACCCAAAATGTGATGTCCGCGCATGTGTACGCCAGGTCCTAAGAGGTTAAAAAACAAACTCACCAGATGTTATGAAGACACAGGCCTGACATGGGTCAGAGTTCTGCCTATCGTGCTGATGTACATGAGAATGCGCGCTCGCGGTTCTCTTAACCTCTCTCCGTTTGAGATTCTTTTTGCAGCCCCACCCAATGTCGGAACGGGACCCGCAGGACCGGAGACGGACACCACCCTTTGCGAAGAGCAACCGGTAACGTATTGTGTGTCTCTAACAAGATCTCTATGTGATGTCAGGAAACAGGTCCGAGACGCCCAGCCCCAGAAGGCGAGCACCCCACTCCGCACCATCCGGCGCGGTGATTGGATCGTGATCAAGAACCACAGGAGGAAGAACCGGCGCTCCCACCGATGGACAGAACTCTACCAGGTGTCGCTGACCACCCACACGGCTGTGAAGGTTGCCGAGAGGGCGACTCGGGTCCACGCCAGCCACTGCAGGAAGGTGCCAGAACCGGAACCGGCCGATCCCGAGACGACGAGAGCAAGTCCGACGGCTCAGACGCCCTTGGCACCCGTTCAGGCGAACGGGGGGGTCACAATGTGTATCTTGATTGTTATCTCATTCTTTGTTGTTCTCCCTATCCCTAACCCTATCCCTATCGTTTCATGGGCTCCCTAAAGACAAAGCTGATGACTCACTGACCACGACTACTCCTGTTCCCCAACCACCTCGCAAAAACAGCAATGCGACGATTCCCTTGTCGTCCCTTGTTGTTTTCAATGAATGATGATTTATTGTTTTAAACCGTGAGGGGTAACAATTACTGATATTTTGTGTCATCGTTCTCTTGTAAATTTCTTTTCGAGGTGTTTTGTTTTGTGTGATTATATATAATCAAAAGGAGGGAAGTGTAATGGAAATGTACTGCTCATGCTTACAAATACAATGGCTCATGTGTACTTGTTAATATGCCTTAAGATTGCCTTGATTACATTCAGACAGTGTCTATGTTCCTGCTTTAGGTTCCTGTTCTCTATGTCTAATGTCTACACTTGTACGGTTGTGCTTGCACTTCCTTAGCAGATGAACCTTCGTTAGACCTTTTGAACTCTACATGCAGGGTTTTTCCTGCATATAAAATTACGAGGCGGCCGCCTCCGCCTAATTTCGTGCCGCCCCCGGCTCTCAAAACTCTGACGTCGGGAAAATTGTTATTTTCTGACAAGCGTTGTGGTAGGTGGATGTCATTATAACTGCAGTTGCAGCATTGCGCCGACGTGGTGGTGCTGTATCAACAAGACTGCACCGGAAGTCGCTGCCAAAACTGCCAAAGAGGAAGAACAGAGCCACGAAATTCCCTTCCTGGAGGATTGTCTTTTGTGTTTCGGTTTCTTCGCTAGTGTGTGTGTTAATAGGCATCCTCGTAGTGGAAGTGAAAATGCAGATTAGTTTGACTGCTATATGATGATATACGACAACCTCACACACGCTGCCGATCTGTGCGGCGTGTGTGTTTGCCCGCTCACGTGTGAATTAAAGGATCTTGTCGAACCAACCGACCTTCCTCGAATTTCCACTTTCCCAGCCATCCTCTTAGCTAGCTGTTTGTGTTTTTAAAACACAGTTCAGTAAGTTAAAAAAAAAACTGCCAATGGAACAAGGAAAAATGATCTTGAAACAAGTGAAAGTGGTCTAAAACAAGTTACTTTTTAGGCGACTGTCTTATTTTACCGGGATTTCCAGGCTACAGCAGCGCACTGACATAGATTGTGTAACAAAGTGAAGAGTGGCCACTCCGCTGTATTTTCACTGGCTAACAGCAGCAAACTAGCTTAGCTTGTCTATTCAGAGAAGAGGTATCACTTCAGCTTATTTTTCAATCTACGTTATCACATGCATACTACTGCCCATTCATTGGTAGTTGAATTGTTAGGTCTTTTTGATAAGTAATTTACAATATTAAAACAAATAATAATTTAACATATTGTTAAATTATTGGAGTCAAGCTCATAAACATACACTAACACTACGTACCGAGTGTTTGAGCAACATATCTCCTCTGTGCAACAAAAGATCTGTGGTAAAAAGTGACCCCCCTCCCCCTGGCATGATCAGGATGATACCACCTCTGCCTCAATTTGACCCAGGATAAACCCTGTATATGAAGGAACTAAAACTTTGGCTAGCGTAAGACCCTAGGTGAACTGTTTGCTTTTAAGGATCCTGAACTTTTGCACCAAAAGTGCTTGAACTTTTAACTTGTCTGTATTACCTCATTTGGAAATGGCACATGTTGCTCATGACCAGACAGGATGTAAATGTTTCTTTTTGACTCATTGTCTGATTTTTCTGCATATCTCTGATTATAAACACTCTGCAGAACTTCCCTGCAGACTGCCTTGCACTCTGTTTGGTTCTTCCCTTCAGCACGGAATAATAAAATTCCCAAAGACAACTTATTGGTTCCAGATCCTTTATTTGACTAACTAAAGAGAAAAATCCACGACAATAGGAAAACCCATTCACATTATACTATGAAACTAAATAAAATAAGGAGTAGTACCACACAGTTCACTTACCTTTTGGGGACGATCCACGTACCGCTGAAAAACAATATAACAATAAAACCACACAATTATACTTACCTTAGAGGCCAAAAATACACAATACAGGGACGAGAGTCCAATACTTAACTGGGAATAGTATCTTATGTTGGAGAATAAAAGCTAAACCAATATCATAACACCACATATTGTATAAATTTAAAATAAAACACCACACATTGGGATTCAACTCTTTAATACAGGAGATGATGAAAGTAAAAATGATGAGACTAACATTCCTTGAAAGAAAATTTACTTACACATAAAAACCATGAGAGATGCCCATAACATTTAATTTTTTAGGGAAATGTACATCATATGTCATAACGGATCAAAATTTAACTTCTCTTCATTAAATATGCATGGCTAGGCCTTAAAAAAGATAAAACTCCAGACTGTAGATGCTACAATATCCATTGCACCACACGTTTGAACATGTGATACTACCCCAGAGCATGATGGGAACCAGGAAGTGAAGAAATAAGACCTTTTAACCCTATTTTTTTTATGAGAATTCAATACAATGAATACAGTTATTGATGAAGGAAACATATAACAGTAAAATCATACCATTTCACCTTATTTTTATTGCTTTTTACCTTTTGAGATAAATTACCCTGAAAGATCTCTTCTAACTGGGCTCACTAAAACCCAGTTGCATGCTGGGAAGACATAAAGAAGAAGAAGAAGGCATGCTGGGAAGAAGAAAAACCTCTAAAACAGGCCTTTAACAGCATAATTTCATCAGAAAAATGTTATATTCTTGTTTGCAAGGTCCCTAAGCTTCAAAATAGTTGATTTTTAGCCCAATGAATTTCAAGACCGTCGCCGATAATGCTGTCTGCACGGGTGGCTTTAGCCTGATTTTTTTTGTCTTGGACATCACTGAAAGCCTGCTTTCATGGTAAGGCTTTTTTTTTTTTTTTTTTTTTAAAAACATACTTTGACTGTATGTTTTTTAAACCACATTACCTGGGGTCGTGCGGTGTATGGGGCACAGGTAATGTTTTTTTAGTGTCAATTCCAGGGGTTGTGCGGTGTACGGAACACTGGAATTGTCTAGGGCACCTTAACGGGGGTCTCAGGGGGCAGGGAGGTAGCACGAGTGGCGGCTGGCCCTGACTCTCCTTTCCCTGGGGGTGACTGGGAAGGCACCGCTCTGTCGTGGCTGGTCCTGGTCATTTCCTGGGGGGGACTCCTTTGGGTTGGGGCTCTCTCGGGGGCCGGAGAGGCAGCACGAGTGGCAGCTGGCTCCGGACCTCCTTACCCTGGGGGGTGATCAGGAAGGCACCGCTTAGTCGTGGCTGGTCCTGGTCACCAATGCATACAGCACATCTGCACCACATACGACTTGATCTGGCTTATCCCCTATTTCAATTGACTTGATTTTTGCACACCCCCTAAATTCGCGTCCCTCAACCCACTTAGGGGCTGAGCCGGGGATGCAACGGGAGCTAGGAATAACTTAATTTTTTTTTATGGCAAATGGACATTTGACTTTAGACCTCAACTTTTTAATTAGACTTGGAACATACACCAGGGGGTGATCTCCCCTGGTGGCCTGCCTTAGGCGAGGGTGCATAGTGTTTAAAAGGCTGAAACACCCAATGAACCTTCAGTACACTACTGATGAATATGTTCCAAAAACACTTTAATGACGGAGACTTTGGACTTTTTGGCAGTTTTATGACCCGTACATTTACCTTAAACTTAGACCTTTATTGTTTACTTTAAATCTTATCTTAATCTTTAACTCAGCATCTCAACTTAAAATGATTCAAACCTTAATGTACTCCAGCTTAGACTTAATTGCGACACTTATCTAACCATAACCCCTTCTCAACCGACACCTAACCATAATACTATCTAACTTAGGCTCTTTCAACCAATCACCTCCCCCCCAAATTAACAACCTCTAGTCCAAACTTAGAGGATTAGCCAGGTCACATCGGGACCAGACGTTTCACCTCCTAACCCTTTTTTAAAAACCAAATCAAACTTGTAAATGGCGAAGGACAAATTCAAAATCCTTAGAAGAAAAATCTGAAAAAGTATCTGAAGTACTTTCACCACCAGGGTGAAGTACATCAGGCAGAGTACCGGGACCTTCTCCGGAGTAACTCCAAGCAAATTGCAGGATTACTGCAACCTTTTGGCCCCCAGTTGTCTGACACAGCAACAACAGATGGCTCCAAACCTTAAAATTTCTAACCACTTCCAATTGGCCCAAGAAAGTCCACTGGACACCCAACACGGTGCAAAAAATAGCAAAATATTGGCAAGACATCTTAAAGTGTCTAAACGGGCAAAACCCTCTGATTCAGGAACACTACTGATGAAATGTTCCATAGTCAACTCAAATTTAGGAACTAAAATGAGGAGAGGTATGGGTGCATTGATGGCACACACCTACACAAACATGTGTAGGTGTGGGTGTGTTTTATTTACACCCAAACTTAAACCATTGATTACTGAGTTGGGCAGCCATTTTGTCTGCTCACCCCCCGGCGGCCATTTTGTGCATTTGGACGGCAGCCATTTTGTTTTTGTGAAACAGCCCCCCACCCCTTGCACGTATAGCATGGAGGACACAATCTTCCCGTTCCTGCCATTATTATAACAAACATTTACTGGACCTTTGAGAGCCTTTTTTTTTTTAACTTGGGCATCACTGAAGGCCTGCTTTCATGGTAAGGCTTTAACATACTGTGACTTTTTTTTTAAAACTACATTACCTGGGGTCGTGCGGTGTATGGGGCACAGGTAAAAATTTTTTTAGCAACAATTCCAGGGGTTGTGCGGTGTATGGAACACTGGAATTGTCTAGGGCACCCTAATGGGGGTCTTAGGGGGCAGGGAGGCAGCACGAGTGGCAGCTGGCCCTGACTCTCCTTTCCCTGGGGGTGACTGGGAAGGCACTGCTCTGTCGTGGCTGGTCCTGGTCATTTCCTGGGGGGGACTCCTTTGGGTTGGGGCTCTCTCGGGGGCCGGAGAGGCAGCACAAGTGGCAGCTGGCTCCGGACCTCCTTACCCTGGGGGGTGATCAGGAAGGCACCGCTCGGTCGTGGCTGGACCTGGTTGCTCTTTAGGGGGGAGACTCCAACTGGGGGGACCCTAGTAGATTCACCTGCTGATGCTGAGACCAGATACAACCTCCAGCCGCAGCCTTGATTGGCCAAACCAGGGTAACCTAGCGGTGTTAACAAATGGTTTGTGCTGGTCAAGGGGTAAGTATGCGGCCCCCCGAGGTCCCGACTCTAGGGCAATGCACATCAGGTGTGGTGGTCCAGGGCATCAGGACCTTAAACGTAGCCCAGTCTTCTACGGGGGTTAGCCCCACCAATGCATACAGCACATCTGCACCACATGGGTGACTCCATAAGGCTGAACCAAGTCTGACAGTTCCTGAATCCCAATACCGGGTGTCAGGTTCTGCCACATGGTTTCACACTAACCCTGAACCTCAGTCAAGGCGGGTGGTTCTTCAGGGTTTTGACTGTTCGTAACAGATGTGGGTCAGTGCCTCTTCACACAAAAACCCACAACCAAAGCTGCTTGTACTACCAAAATTGGAGATGGAGTATGCGTGAGATATCGAGTGTATTGTTGGGTTGGGGTTATTGGTTAGGGGTGACTTGCACGGGGGTTGGGGGTTAGGTTAGGGAACAATACACTCGATAGCTCATGCACACCATCTCCACTTCCTGGTAGTATGAACAGCTTTGGTTGTGAGTTTTTGTGTGAAGAGGCACTGACCCACATCTGTTACTGAACAGTCAAAACCCTGAAGAACAACCTGCCTTGACTGAGTTTCAGGGTTAGTGTGAAACCATGTGGCAGAACCTGATGCCTGGTACTGGGATTCAGGAACTGCCAGACTTGTTCAGCCTTATGGAGTCCCTGGTTCAGCGGGGGGGTTCGGGATAGGGTAAGTGGTTAGGGTTAGGGTTCGGGATAGGGTAAGTGGTTAGGGTTAGGGTTCGGGATAGGGTAAGTGGTTAGGGTTAGGGTTCGGGATAGGGTAAGTGGTTAGGGTTAGGGTTCGGGATAGGGTAAGTGGTTAGGGTTAGGGTTCGGGATAGGGTAAGTGGTTAGGGTTAGGGTTCGGGATAGGGTAAGTGGTTAGGGTTAGGGTTCGGGATAGGGTAAGTGGTTAGGGTTAGGGTTCGGGATAGGGTAAGTGGTTAGGGTTAGGGTTCGGGATAGGGTAAGTGGTTAGGGTTAGGGTTCGGGATAGGGTAAGTGGTTAGGGTTAGGGTTCGGGATAGGGTAAGTGGTTAGGGTTAGGGTTCGGGATAGGGTAAGTGGTTAGGGTTAGGGTTCGGGATAGGGTAAGTGGTTAGGGTTAGGGTTCGGGATAGGGTAAGTGGTTAGGGTTAGGGTTCGGGATAGGGTAAGTGGTTAGGGTTAGGGTTCGGGATAGGGTAAGTGGTTAGGGTTAGGGTTCGGGATAGGGTAAGTGGTTAGGGTTAGGGTTCGGGATAGGGTAAGTGGTTAGGGTTAGGGTTCGGGATAGGGTAAGTGGTTAGGGTTAGGGTTCGGGATAGGGTAAGTGGTTAGGGTTAGGGTTCGGGATAGGGTAAGTGGTTAGGGTTAGGGTTCGGGATAGGGTAAGTGGTTAGGGTTAGGGTTCGGGATAGGGTAAGTGGTTAGGGTTAGGGTTCGGGATAGGGTAAGTGGTTAGGGTTAGGGTTCGGGATAGGGTAAGTGGTTAGGGTTAGGGTTCGGGATAGGGTAAGTGGTTAGGGTTAGGGTTCGGGATAGGGTAAGTGGTTAGGGTTAGGGTTCGGGATAGGGTAAGTGGTTAGGGTTAGGGTTCGGGATAGGGTAAGTGGTTAGGGTTAGGGTTCGGGATAGGGTAAGTGGTTAGGGTTAGGGTTCGGGATAGGGTAAGTGGTTAGGGTTAGGGTTCGGGATAGGGTAAGTGGTTAGGGTTAGGGTTCGGGATAGGGTAAGTGGTTAGGGTTAGGGTTCGGGATAGGGTAAGTGGTTAGGGTTAGGGTTCGGGATAGGGTAAGTGGTTAGGGTTAGGGTTCGGGATAGGGTAAGTGGTTAGGGTTAGGGTTCGGGATAGGGTAAGTGGTTAGGG
>NC_043998.1:0-7500 GCF_902150065.1 Myripristis murdjan
CAGCAGTTTCGGAGTTCTGGGAGCTTTCCTTAAGGAGTTATGGCTGTTTCTTTGCCTGCGCTCACAAAATGGCTCTGTTACTGTACCAAATGGTGTAATACGCGGCCTTTTGGGCTGTTGGTCACTGTTGGTGAAAGTGTTCACCTCTGGTCGATTACACGAGTTTCAATACCTGCTTTAGTATTTCTACCTCTTTACCCCAAAATGTTCCTGACATTCTCACATTACCTGTGTGACATCCTCACTGTCAACATGATGCCAACTTGTCGCAACATTCTTCTCATCACCAAGGTTATCTTCCGGATCCCACTGAACTGTATCTGCCTTGTCTACTTCTGAATCTTCAAAAGTTCCATACAGGGCCGGCCCGTGGCATAGGAAGTATAGTCAAATGCTAAGGGCACCATCTGCTGGAGGGGCTCCGCTAGCAGCCAGAGGGGCGCCGGCTGTGTGTGCGTTTTATTATAGACGGGTGCTTCCCATCCTTAAATGTGATTGGCTGAGCCGCGTTCCATGCCGTTGTAAAATCAGTGTAACCCACAGGTAGACCGCAGCACAAAATATCCCTGCGTCAGTGTAAACGGACATAGCGTTGCCTAGCAACCAACTACTCTGTGCTCAACTTCCTCGTTTGGTTACATTTGTTTCAAGACTTTTGTTAACAAAATGTCAGACTTTGTAGTGAATTTTGATTTGCTGGGTGGACTGAGCCTGGATGAGTGGTTGGAGGAGGTGCTTGGTGTCTGTTAAAGGATGCTGAATTCACCACCAGCAACAATGTTTTCGGCGGTGTGGTAAAGAAACTCCACCGAGAAGGACGTGACAAATCTTCCCACCACCAAGCCATAACCAAGGCAGACTGCCAGAAGATTAAACACTTTAAGGCACGAAGTTCAAACACACCTTGGAGGCTTGTCTGTAAAGTCTGGTTGACGTGCAGCTTCATATGGGACTCAGGGCGAACGAGGGCAACCGCTAATTAAAGGCTGACTCCTTCAGCATTCGCCACAACGAAATTACTTAAAATATGTCACCCTGAATGCACAAAAAATCACAAAGATGATGCCGAAAAAAACATAGAAAGCCTGCGGGGATTCATATATGAACAGCCGGGTAACCCACTGTGTCCGGTGGCCTCCCTGGAGAAATAGCCTACCTCTCCCTGCTGCCTCCTGATCCACCTGCCTTTTATCTCCACCCAAAGCGGACACAGTGTGACAGCGCCGATGTATGGTAAATTAACAGTATACTTTTATTATTATTGTTATTGTTACATCCGACGTTAGGCATACGTCTGCGCTAAAACGCACCTGTCGCGAAACGCATGCCACCGTCCCTGCAAAGAGAAGTCCAAACATAATTGAACACTATTTTAACAATTGCACTATTAATGGAAATATTCAATTCAACATTAACGAGCCCAAACAGCCTGATGTGACATGATGATAGCGCTAGATGAAAAAGCAATCTTAGCGTCTGTGTTGCTTGGCAACCGTTCTGTCCACTCTATCTTGCTTGGTGGAAGAATGAATAGTTCTCAGTTTTTCTTGTGTGTTTATTTTATGGGCTATATGTTGGGTAACCGTTTTATAAAAGCAATAAGCCCCTGAGCCGTGAGTTACAGTGATTTTACAACTCCGCTGCGCGTCATGCCTTAGATTAGAATGCCCCTCAGCCTTTGTAAAATCACTGTAACCCACGGCTTCTCGGGGCTTATTGCATAAATAATGTTGCACTTTCTGTTCGATCTGACTATGTTGTAACAGTGTAACTTGGTTGGTTACACTGTGACTAAAGTCGATTAAACGAGTAAAGCCTGTACAAATACAGTGACCCAAAACTTTGATAAAAAAAAAAAAACATTAAAAAATTATGCATTATCTGTTTATTAAGTTAGCACCTGACGTGTGATCTTCAAGCTAATTCTTTCATCTTCCCCAGTCATTATCATAATTTTATTCATTAGAAATATATTTGCTGCTACCACAAACCTGATTTCTTTTGTCACTGTCAGATGACTGTCTACAATCCTGCAGATCCGTGATCAAATCTTCTGTATGAATGTGAGATTCACCTTCAGTCAGCTGTGAATCTGCTCCTTCAGTGATGCTGAAAGATAAATCCTCAGATAACGATATTCACTACATTCGTTCAGTTCAGATGAGGAGTGATCTGTTGTAGGGCCTTCTTATTTTGTGCAAATGTAAAATCTGAGCAGTTTCAGTTTTGTTTGTTCATACAGTCTGCCAACAGTATCATCTAACTGAACTTTGTTTCCTTTAAAATCACGGACGTCAAATGTAAAATCATCAGTTTGCCCCTTTGTTGAGCACCCATCTGGGAAAAACAGGTCCTTTCCCATTTCCAAAACCTGAGCAACAGTTGTTGTCTTTTCGACATTTGCATGTCTTGTTCCTCCAGCATTCCTGGTCCTGACTTGCTGGTATTCATTCTTGCCATAATGAAGCCATCCAATTTCAATCTTCCTGGAAGTCTTTTCTGCTGAAGTATTTCTTCCTCTTGCCATCACTCTACTTGTGCTTTGGAACACACTTGCCACACTAGACAATGCTCCTTTTGTTTTTGATTTCATTTTTCTTGTTCCAATTCTATCTCTTAGTCTCTGTAAAAGAGTCTCCTTATTGGCGCTGCACGTATCAGTGTGTCTGTCTGTTCACAGAATGTTAGGACAGCTACTCTGTCACCATAAGATTTGATGTAACTGGCCATTTGCTCATCCGTCATTATGCGTAACACTGCCTTGTCAACCTCTATCCATCCATTCATCATCCAAACCGCTTATCCTCACAAGGGTTGCGGGGGGTTGCTGGAGCCTATCCCAGTGCAGAAGGCAGGGAAACACCCTGGACAGGTCACCAGTCTATCGCAGGGCAGACAGACAAAAAATGACAGTCACACACACCTAGGGGCAATTTAGTATCTCCAATTCACCTAACCTGCATGTCTTTGGACTGTGGGAGGAAACCGGAGTGCCCGGCGGAAACCCATGCAGAACATGCAGACTCCATACACAAAGAACCCTCAATCAAACCCAGGACCTTCTTACTGTGAGGTGCCAGTGCTAACCACTACACCATCATGCCGCCCCCGTGTCAACCTGTAAACATAAAATATTAGAAGAAATATTTAAGATACTTGCTTTGAACATGAATGATAAACACTGATCCAAGGTCATGACCCTCTCCTTTCAAAATAGTGTTACTGCATTGTTCCCATGCACGTGGACACAGCAGGTGTTACACTAACAACAGAGATGTAGATAGAAAGCAGAGGCCTGTATCACGAAGCAAGCTCAGTTTTCCCTGGATTTCTCAGACCTATCCAGCTACACTAATTGAGATCATGGTGATCAGGGATAAGCAGTATCATGACACTGGTTATCAACTCGCTCACTTGATCCAGGTTTGCCTCATCAAGAACCGTGAATGCACACGTATAAGGGGCGGGTTCCGAGGCAGCAGACCAATCACAAACATGAGCGGCAAGGAAAAATGCACAGCGTGTTTCACGGCGGAGGAGCAGCATATTATACTGGAAAAGTATGAGGAGGAAAAACTCAATTTACACACTAAATCAAACATCATGGCCAAGAGAAGGCAGAATGCTTGGCAATGTATTGCCAACTGCCTGTTATACAGGCTATAATAAAATAAAGCGGATGCCAAAATTCAATCACGTCAGTACATCAAGTTGATAGCCTGAATAAAATCAGATACTGAGCTGCGTTAGAACATAGCAGGAACAAAAGGCAAATATAAAGGCCTACTCGCCCTCGTGAATGAAGGCTACAAATGATCCTTTTCCACATTTGCATCAGCGAGCTGTCAATTAGGCCCATTCTCTCACCCAGGAATAATTTGCCCCAAAATATTTAGAGCTAATTAATTGTGCCATTTTAAATGTCCCTAAAATGTTGTGAAATGCCTCTAAAATGCTTTTAATTATCAAATTTCCTTTAATGATCTCTCATTTCTGTTTTCCTCAGAATGTCAGCTCTGTATAGCAGGCAGCTGTTAGCCAGGCTGAGTTGTGCTGTTTCACATTAGTATTATATCCTTTCTCTCATACAGACAAAATCTAACGGATTTGATTGGTCCAGGAAAATCCTTTCACGCCGTAATGCTCTCGTCACTATTTGGACTCGTTGTTCAATGGGATCTTCAATGACTGGGCAGGTCACGTTCTCACAAACAGCTGATTGGCCAGGGGGCGGTACTTTATGTAGGATTCAATCCTATCCTGAAAGCTAGCCTGTCCCGGAGCAGGCTAGCTTTCAGGACAGGTTCAGGATAGGTTTCCTATCCTGATCAGAGGTGAGCCAGCTTTGTGATACAGAAAATCTGGAGTTGAGCCTGAAGTTATCCCACTAACGCCTTAATCCTGCTTCGTGATACAGGCCTCTGGTTGACTTCTCACAAAGTCCATTATATCACTGATAAATCTGGCTACGATATAGTTTCATGTAATATTTCATTAGACCAGCTCCCACCGTAGCCTATTCACCACTAGCCATATCCACAATTACCATGGTGAGATTAAAGAAACGTAGTTCTACAGCAAAGTAAAATGCAACATGTAAAAGCCCAACAATGTTACGTTAGGGTAGCAACACGTAAAAGCCCAACAGTGTTACGTTAGGGTTGCAGCACTAGCATAACGTTTTATGGGCTCTATGATAAGGCATAATGAGTGCGAGCATTAGCTTACCTTAAACTCTGCATTGCTACATTGAGTTACTGAATGAATGTTATGCCCACTTTGTCTTTCTTCATCCGCATAATGTCCTCTTTTGGGACCTCTCTCAAATGCAGGAAATGCTCCAAATCGTCCTCCATGACTCCCTTTTTGCGAACGTTGAACACAATTAATCAACACCGGTAAATACAACTCAATAAACTTCCCTTTCCCACTCCATGACTCCATGTCACTCCATTGTTGTGTCTGTTGTGTTTCCTGGAAGAACAAGCCCTTAATGTAAACAGTTTTGCGAGATTTCGCAAAACTTTTGCGAGATGCGGGGTGGCACAGGGTGACGCGGGGTGGCGCAGTGAGGCGAACCCCGCGCAGAGCTAGTTTCGACTGGCGAAACGGGAGAGGCGGACAGTTTGCAAGTTTTGCAGACCGAGGTGCGCCGAGAATGGAGTGGCGGCGCAGCGGGGGGAGGTGCCAACAGATTCAGCTTGGCGCAGTGACAGTTTCGTGCCAAAAGGCTTCGCCGAGGTGCGCCAAAAGCTCGCCATCTGAAACCACGTCTACTTTCAGCGCAAGGCGGAGTGGAGCCGGCGCAGTGGAAGTTTGGCTGACTGGCGCACATCACCAAAACCTCACAATCTGCACAAACGGTGCCAATCTCCTTTGATCTGACATCAGTTGTGACGGGACAGTTGATATGGAGATATATGTATGTGGTGATTGTGATCGTAGCATTGAATAGTGTTTTTTTTTCGGTATTTATTGCATTGTTCATGTGCCTGACATTCCGGAAGCCTGCCTGTGAGGTTTGGTGACGTGTCCGCACTGCTCGCCGGTCTCCGCTCCGCGCCGGTCTCCTGGGCTCTGCTCCGCCTGCGGTAGTAGACCTCCATGTCAGTTGTGTAAACTTTTATTACGCCTTCGCGCAGCGCATTTTAAAGGCGAGGACAGGGGCTCATTTCATTGGTTAAATGTGAATCGGCTGTGTCAAACCCACTCCACGCCTTCTCTCCTCCCTTGCGCCGGTAGGAGGAACGGCGGAGTACTTGCGCCACCAAGCGCGGCGTGCCAAACTTGGAAAATCCGCCTGGCCACACCCAGTTGGCGAAGCGCATCTGCGCTACACCCCCGCCTCGCCAGGTCTGCGAAACTAGAGCCCATGGTGTTTCAATAAAATGTACTTGTTTATTCTCAGTGTGGTGCAAGATGCCTAAAACGACAGTTTCAGAGCACTGTGAGCCTGTTTAAAGGACTTGTGGTTGTTTCTTTCTCAGAGCTCACAAAATCATAGAGATCACTGACAGCCTCGCGCCCCGCGGTGTTTGTTTGTTTTAATGTTTTTAGTGTGTGGCTAAGTGTGGTCTTAAGTGTGATCTTAAGTCACAATAGATAAGCAACATGACGATTAAATCGCTAATCTTCATCTGGGTCCTCTGGCTCTGTTCAACACCAAGCCACAATGGTGTAAGCAGACTCCAATACACCCGGAGCAATCTAATGGACCTACAATTCACGGTGCACGGTGAAATCAAACCAGACGCCAGCATACCCTTGTGCATTCTTCTGAACACACAAGCATCTGGATGAAGACAGAGGAAAAAGAAGAAAAGAGGATCGAGAGGAGGAGTAAAATAGACTGAGGAGAGGAGGCAGCCGGCTGCTGCTACCGGCACTAACGCTCTCCAATGTGTAATCCTTGCATAATAAGATGAGCGAATTAACGGCATTAATACAAAACAACGGAGACTACAGACGCACCAGCCTTTTCTGCTTCATGGAGACGTGGTTAACGGAGGAAGTGGATATTAACCTGAACGGCTTTACAATCATAAGAGCCGATAGAGACAGCATGAAAACACGGAAGAAGGTTGGTGGAGGGCTCTGTATGGCCGGAAATAACAGATGGGCAACTAACTTCACCATACATGATACTGTCAATACTAAGGACCTTGAGTTAATCACAGTATCCTTTAGACCAAACTACCTCCCGTGAGAATTCGGACAAATCACCGTTATTTTAGTTTATGTTCCTGGGCCTGATTTCTCACTTGCAGCAGATTGGATCACTGACAGTTACAACCAAGCACTTAATAGATCGGCAGACCAGCCTGTATTTCTACTGGGTGACTTCAATAACTGTGATATATCACCTCTGCTGCCCAATCTAGAACAATATGTGTCCTGTCCCACCAGGCAGAACAGAACACTAGATAAATGCTTTGGGAACATACCTGATGCCTACGTCACAAGATGCCATCCACCATTAGGTCGCTCTGACCACAATGTAATCCATCTACTACCAAGATACAGGCAAAAACTTAAAGCCCATCCTGCATTGACTAAAACTATCCCCATGTGGACTAATGACGCAGTAGGAAAACTGCAAGGATGCATTGAAGTAACAGACTGGAATGTTTTCTTTGAAGGATGTGATAACAACATAGACTTTCTCACTGACTCACTCACCTCAATTTTGCACAGAATCTGTTATTCCAACAAAAACGGTAAAGGTGTATTCAAACAATAAACCGTGGATCACAAAAGATCTCAAACAAGCTCTGATCCAAAAGAAATATGCCTTTCTACAAGGAAATCAGAATGAACTGAATTCCATGAATAAGGATTTAAGGTGCAAGATAAGACAGGGGAAACGTGAGTACAAGAGAAAGGTGGAGGAGAAGCTGTCTGGTGGAAATGCCAGGGAGGCATGGAAAGGTCTCAACATGATGATGGGCAGAGCACAAGAAAAACACAGTATACAACATAATGATCCCATTAAATTTGCAA
>NC_043998.1:12500-177500 GCF_902150065.1 Myripristis murdjan
GCAGCGCTGATGATTTTTTTTTTTTTTTTTTTTTTTTTGGCGCTCGTGCCGCCCCCCACTTGACATGAAAAAATGCCGCCCCGGGCGGCTGCCCGGTTCGCCCATGCCTAAAACCGCTACTGGCTGCCAGTTTCCATGATTAAAGAGCTTGTGTTCAAATTTGGAGCAATGAGACAAAGTTTTGCCCTGTGATGGACTGGCGACCTGTCCAGGGTGATTTCCTTGCCTTCGCCCTATGAGCGCTGGGATTGGCTGCGAGGATGAGGATAAGCGGTTTAGAAGATGAATGAATGAATGAATGAATGAATGAATGAGACAAAGTTTTTAGGTAAGCTTTCTTATTTTCAGTCAGGTAGCAGACAGTAAGAGTGAGGATGATTTAAAAAAGGAAAGTCTTTTGCATTCACTTTTCTGTAGATTTTCAGTTTTGAGTCCAATTAATAAAGATATGAGCGTGCATGCTATTCTTGCCATTACCATCGAAGAGTGCGGTGCAATATCAAACTTCACTAACTTTAACTCAAAGAACAGAAAAAAAATAAATTTTGTCCCACTCAGCCTGCGCTCCACTATTCATTTCCGTTTTGTAGTCAGCCTCTGTTTTAAGTTAGGGGCTATTCCCAATTGAATGTTTTATTCACTGTTAGCACTGTATTGTATGTGATGTAGGCAGCCTGGCCCCACAAGCCGCCGCTGCCCATGTGTCTGTTGGCAGACCGGGAGGAAAGAGTCGAGTAGGACGGACCTCCCCATCGCATTTAAACAGCCTCTGCATGTCGACGCAGATGGGGCAGCATCCAGAACTAAAGCACTGGGGGTTTACTATGAAATATGTAGCAGGTGCAGGCACATTGCTATTTAAATGGCCCTTGAGTTGAACAATACATGCATGCTCCAAACTGTGACTAGCGGTTTAGATTTTTTACTTGAACTGTTCCAAAATGTCAGCTGATCCATAGTTAAAAACTCCAAACATAGGGAATAATATTTAACATACCTTTATAGTCATTGATCCATTTCACTTTCAAACAAGGCTTGTCACTTTTTGATAAAATAAAATGAATAGCCTCAGGAGTGAGTCTTGCCCTCCTTTTAGACATTTAAGCAGCCATGTGCTCCTCAGCTAGCAAACATGTATAGGGGAAGATGACAAACAGTCAAAAAAGACCAATACTTGATATGAATCAAATAGGATTAATAAATTGGTATTATTCTGTCTTAATCATAATTTATCTAACCCATACAGTGTCTCATTAGCCAATTAAGCTAACAATAATTACAAACAAAATAGGAAAAATGAAAAAATATCTTGTTTAACTAAAATCTGTGTTCAAGAACAGTTAAATTTACCAAACTTAGAATAACTCTCTGTGGTTGAAAAAATGCAAACAAAGTAATAAATTAACATGCATTCCTTCCAGCTCTGTTTGGAGAATCCTCCGTGCAGCACGGATCCTTGGCATGTGTTAAATTCTTTTTAGCTAATTAGCTAACATTAGCTTGTCTGGCTAATAAAAAAAAAATAATAATAATAATAATAATTAACCGAGCAATTACTTGTTTAGATTAGTGGGCTGGTGACTTAAATCAACAGTGATAATTGGAGATGTTTTTATTTGATCCTGATTACATGGATTATGTGGAAATTGTTAATGCTAAAACTAGCTTTAAAAGTTGGAGTGTGTTTTTAAAAAAAATATGTGAGGACGTCTGAGTCACATGACAATGTGACCGGAACTGACCACTAGTTGGCATAACCACAGGTGAGCAAAAACCATCAACACACTTACACACTTCAGGTCATAAAATTGTGATATTTCAGGACATGGGAGATTTTTGGTTTCAGGGCATTTGGAAAGCTCTAGAATACTGTGGTGAGCTCGGAAAAATGAGGACGCCAAAAACGTACCTGTTTTTACTAAATCATGAGGACCACTGACTGGCAGCAGCCTAATGGGATCCACCCTTTCTGAAGAGTCTAGAGACATGATTTTAACTGCTAAATTCATTGTAAATTTAGGTGAATGCGAAAATCACTTGAAACATCAAATACTCCAACATAAATTTTAAACCTGAATTTTGGCACCTGTGGCAAAAATGTCATGTTATGTCTACTGGCATTCAATCAACACTACTGTTAAGCACTGCAGAATTCATGACAAGCATTTAGTCTAATTAATGTTGGATTGAAGTCTTAATATTGGATTACATAAACACTGAATCTAATAATCCAGTCTGCCAGATGCCAGATTTGTCTTCAAAAACAGATCAGATTCATTCATTCATCTTCTAAACCGCTTATCCTCACTAGGGTCGCGGGGGGGGGGGGGGGGGGGGGGGGGGGGGGTTGCTGGAGCCAATCCCAGCGCTCATAGAGCAAAGGCAAGGAAACACCCTGGACAGGTCGCCAGTCCATCGCAGGGCAGACAGACAAACAAACACTGACATTCACACACACAGTCACACCTAGGGGCAATTTAACTTCTCCAATTCACCTGACCTGCAGGTCTTTGGACGGTGGGAGGAAACCGGAGTGCCCAGAGGAAACCCATGCAGACACGGGGAGAACATGCAAACTCCACACAGAAAGGACCTTGGGTGGGAATCGAACCCAGGACCTTCTCACTGTGAGGCGACAGTGCTAACCACTGCACCACCATGCCGCCCCAGATCAGGTTCTGATTCTAAAATATAATTGTTGGGTAAACATAGGATTAAACAGTTGATCAACATGATGGATAATTCACCCGAGGGGTGTACTACGAAGCAGGTTTAGTGAGTTAGCGAGGTATGTTGAGTCTCAAGCCAGGCTTTCCTGTATCACGAAGGTGGCTCTCTTTTAACCCGGCTAGATCACCATGGTAACTTATGCTTAACTCATAACCTGGTCCCGACCAGGTTATGAGTTAAGTTTAACCCCAGCTATAAAAGCGGCGCTATCTCACCATTTAACTCTTTTGGAGATGGCGTCATCATTCATTGATGATCCGGTGGACCTGGAAGCCAGGATTGTCCGTGGCTCATTAAGGAGACAAAGAGTATTTAGGGATCGCGCGGATCCGCTGGCATTTCCTGACGATATTCTCCATGAGCGGTATAGATTTTCATCTGAGGGAATATGCTACATTTGCTCACTTGTTGAGCCAAGTGTCAGGAATGCCACGGACAGAAGTTGTGCGCTCACAGTAGGGCAAATGGTGTGCGTGGCGCTCCGTTTTTTTTGCCACGGGAACCTACATGCATTCAGTCGGTGATGCCGAAAATCTGAGTAAGAACACTGTGTGTCGTGCTATTCACAAGGTGGTTCTTGCTCTCACTGAGAGGCTGAATATGTTTGTGGTGTTCCCTAGCCATGTGAGCACTTCTGTTAAAGAGGCATTTTACCAACTAGCAGGTGTTTTCATACTTCTCTCTAACCTATGACTTAAGCTACTTGCATAATGAAATCTAATTCTTTATAGGATTCCCCAGGGTTATGGGTGCAATAGATAGCACCCACATCCCAATCACAGGACCCTTGGGGGAGAACGAGTGAGACTATGCACAATGCAGGTATACTATTAGTGGTGCACAGACTTCATGTTTGTTAGAAATATTCCGTTGTATCACAGACTTTGTTATAGTAGCCTACTTTTTTTAAAGGAAACCCCTTATATTATAACGGTGACTGTCACAGCATCTGAAGGTGATGATTGGACGGGAGCAGCCCGTGGTGATTCAAACGCACTCCAAACGCCACTTATTCCGATTTAGAAAAAAAGATTTAACAAAAAAGGAGCAAACAAACATCAAGAGAAATTGCTCCATAATTCTAGTTAAACTTCAAATGTAACGAACAATTATCTGAAACTACTGACAAGTAGCTCTAAGCAGCGTAAATAGTGGTGATATTTTAAAATGGGATACAGAATATTATCCACTGACTGACAAAATTAATGGGTAGTTACATACCACTTTGCTGCCAAGTTCTTCTGGTAGTGCTGGTCCCACATCTAAAACCCAATATGAAATATTAAATTGGCCGAGTCTACTTATTTATCTCAGATAATCAGTGAAATGTATTATTTCACTATGATGTGGCCATGAATGAATTGATTTCAATGTTTGGCCTATTATAGGGCAGTTAGTCCAAACGCAAATGCTGAGAAGGTCTAAGCTATTTTCACAGTTTAAAAAAGGCATTGTCATATTGTCATTGTACAGAGACAGTACGAGATTTGTCGTACAACACCTTAAACAAAATATGTATATTCACGACACACATCCAGCCTCACTCTCTATAGAACACACACTCAGATTCTATAGGCCTGAGTAAAATATATGAAAATAGCTATAAAACATCATCCAAAAATACAGTTGTTGCTCTAGTTTATTTAGTTTAAATTGACAGAGGTTGATCTTCACAAGTTGCGCAATGTTCAGCCGTCAGAAATGAAGATACCAAGAATAAGAGAATAGGATTGATAGAATATAATGAGTCAGTGTTGACTTACGCATTCACTCGGTCAGCAATTTTCTGCCAGCACTCCTCTCTCGCCTTATTGCTCTTAGCGATAATTTTATTTTAAAATTTTCATAGCTTTTCATGAGGACAAGCTGCTCCTCTTGCGTGAAATATGCAGCCCGTGAACGGTTCATTTTTCGCGGAAGTAGAATCATATGACGCCAAAACGCCCCCTTTTATGTGAACGCGCACAGAGCGCAAAGCTGACAGCCGGACTTAACAAACCTTGATGATAACCACCGTTGTGATACCACTTAACTTTGATTGGAGCTTTAGGTTTTGTTGAGCCTGATAGTGAACACAAAGCCTGGGTATGTTGAGCCTCCTTCGTAGTACAGCCCTCTGGCCGCTTTAAGAAATCAGGCTTGCTGCCCTCCCTGAGCAGTCATACCGGTTCATCATGAAAGATGTTATCTGCACCCTAGCACACTGTTACCCTTAACATCATACAGTCCATCTACATAACACACTACTGTCCATGTTTAAAATTCTTTCAACAGCCAACAGTTGAGCAAGATGATTTCACTTTTATATTTTGTTTATTGCTACTTTACTTGATTGAACACATGGCAAATAAATCATTTCAAAATTGAACACTGGTTTGTCAACTGATCTACAACACATATGACACATCTGGTGAGAAAAAATCTAGACCTATGGTACAAAAAGGTAGAGACTAATTGAGCTCATTTTTCATGAAACCTTTATTTAAAAATGGTCTCGGAACTCATAGAAGCAGGAGAAAAGTTCTCCTCAGGGGCCTGAATAAAACCACTGATGGGACTGACATAACAGCATCACGTCCTATTCTTGTTTTCTACATCTCAGAGTACACTGGGTGCCAAAGAGCAGCACGTTTCAACAAAACATGATGAGTTCCAAAAAGTGCAAAGAGCATCACATGCTCAACACATTTCAAAACAAAGTGCAAAGAGCATCATATGTTCAACTCAAGGAGCATGGAGTATCACATGCATCAAAACAATTACAAGTGTGAAGTCTTTTTCAGTATATTCTTCTTGTACTTTCAGGAGCGAAAGTATTTTTAACATAGAACTTTACCGCCGTCCAGATTCTTTTTTTAAGTGCTTCCGGTGAAGCTTTAACACAGGCAACACACTCCGCCTTTCCTGGTACTTTACCAGATTCTATGGAGGCCATTAGTGTCTTTTCAACAGTGTGGACCTCTGCAGGTGACCAACTCCTCCTCTTTGAGGTTTCTAAGAAATACAGAATAAAATAGACAATCAGGAGTGTGGATTAGTGATGTAAAAGATTATTCAGTGACCAATCAGCCTTGTTAATTTGATCAAATGTGTAATTTCATCAAGAAATGCCCTGAAAACTAATATTCATATTCATAATCCTAACAAACCAAAGCATTTAAAAAAAAACAAAAAAAACATGGTAACTAGGGCTGCACAATTAATCATAAAAAAATCACTCTCTCGATTCATACCTCTATGCAATCTCATTTACAACTGACTGATCCTCTGGCTCTCTCACTTATCACTCACAGTGCTCTGCTGTCAATCAATCCACGCTACTACAGTAACTGGACACGGCATGTGTTCTCGGGGTGTTGAATGAGCAGGGAGGAGACAGTCAGACAGAGATGAGCCAATCTATTTGTCGGAGGAGTAACAAACATGTTTTGAGCCAAAGGAGAAAAAAAAAGAGCGACACTGAAGAAATTTGCGGTGGTGACAGCACGAGTTATGTGCTTGTACTGAAAAAGGAGCACATTCCAGTGTGTGGAACTTTGTCAGGTTTAAACCTGATGATAATCAACATGCAAGCAATGCTTTGGCATCGCAGCAGTACCGCAAGGTAATGTAAGAGTTAATTTTGGCAAGGAAATTAATATATATATTCAAGCTGACAGTGTTTAAGTTTTGTTTACTATTGCCATATTTAAATTACTAATTTGATGGTATGGCCTAATTCATTCAGTATCACTCATTGTGAGTATATTTCATTTTGTTGTATGTTCACTTATACCAATTTTATTGCTAAATGTTGTCCAGAGTAGTTACAACTTCTGGGGGAAGAGGTAGACAAGTAGAGAGAAGGCGAGAGGGAGGAGGGCAGGAGAGACTGTACCATACTGCCGCCTGTTGCTTCATGTTGCTCACTAAAGTTATGAGAAGAGCTCAAGTGTTTGCTCGTTCATTCAAACTCAACTTTCCACCCATGACGCTTACAGTAACACAGAAAATCTATACAATTGTCACGCCCTAGAGGGCGGCTGAAAGTGTAACAGCTCGAATTTAAATAACCTCTACTGGGGAGTTTCCGATTTAAAGATAGCACACAATTTAAGGTGGGGAAATGATTGTATTCTTTTAAAAACAGCAAGTAACAATACACAAATTAAAAACAGAAATAATTCCCCCTCACGGCAACAAAGTCAAACGGCAGGTAGAGAACAGTCCACCAGGGCCTTGGAGTCCAGAGCAAGTGTAGGCTAATGGTTGCGATAATCTGCCTGGAGTCTGGCCTGCGGCCCTGCCGTCGCACTGCGATGGCGGACGCCCTCCTCATGGTGTATGGCGGCTATGACTGGAAGGAGTAGAGACCCAGGTCTGCAGGCCCTCCGCCCTCGATTCCTCCGTGTCCACCCAGGGAAGCCAAAGTATAAACCAAACAAAAGAAATCAAATACTAAACAGGCAACCAAAGCAAACTATACTGAAATATCAAACTCTGAAACAAATAAACGTCAAACTAAAGTTTGTTTAACAAACAAAGGCAAAGCAAGCAAAAACAACAACAACAAAAAAAAAAACATGCAAGAAAACAAAGAAAACGACGGCTCTCCCGTGGGGTAAAATCACAATTGGCAGGAATCAGATATAGAGTAACAGAGACTTAACTGGGGGGAGAGGTGACGCGAGCGTTCACCCCTCCGTTTTCCCACGCCGCGTGTCTCCTTCTCTCCGTGGCGACCGACGGAATCCGCGTCTCCTCGTCGAGGCTCCGTCTCCGCGCACCCCACGCTGCGGATGCTCTCCACGTCCTTCCTGGCTCGGCCGCTCTGGGTGGCTCTCCCAACCATAGGTCGGCGTCTTGTCTGTTATCCGGTTGTGCTGCCGTCCGAGCGTGCTGCTGCCTCTACTGTCGCACCCGCGTGCCGTCTCTCCTCCGACTGCCACGGTGCAGCCCCTTTGGCTCATCCTGTCCGCGTTGTCACACACCTGACCTGCATCTCCGTGATTACCTGCAGAGAGGGGGTTGGACGCGCCGCTTGGAAGCGCTGTGTGTCCATCGGCCCGCCCACACACACCCTGTGACACAATCACCTCAGACATCACTAGAAAATCCAATATGAGTTGGCAATTATGGACAAACCAACCACATCACAGTGATTTCCATGGAATAAAAGCTGCGCTGATATTTATTATATTTTTCTGCCATCGTCTACTCCATTCTCTTTTTGCTTCATTGTGTTTTCATTTCTTAAACCATGGTAAACACTCACTTCCTCCTGCTCCGGTACATAGGTATGATCCATTTATCTTCAGGATCGTCACCATGTATGTGTAATCCTCACCATAACCAACCGAAATGTGAACGTGAAATACCTGTTTTAGGGTCTCCACTGTCAGACTCAGGTTGCTGTTTTTCCTTAGCTCTTGAGGATCCTGTTAAAATAATGTACGATAAGTACATTTATACAATAAATTGAGAGATAACTGGCAGCACACCTTCACTGTTTGAATGAAAGCCTTAAAAATATCATTTTAACAGCACAGTGCATCAGATTTTTTTTTAATACAATTACATTTATACATTTGGCAGATACTTTTATCCAAACTGACTTACATCTGGAGGTACAGCAAGCACATATACTGTTACTGAAGGAGTGGTGAGACCAGAACTCAAACCCCAGGCTCTCAGGGGTAGAGTAGAGATCTTAATCACTACACTATCAATCACATAATTGGTATCACTGAGAAAGAAAGCGCTGTACACCATTAATCTTCAAATTTCTGAAGTTTTCTTAACATTGCCAAAAAAAAAATTAGTAAATTCTAGATATTGAAAGATATCTATATTGATATTAAAAGTGATACTTAGAGTATTTTTGCGGCTTTGAAATAAAAGCATCACACGAGGGTGAGAAAGCTGCCAATCAGAGCTTGTTTAGCTGTTCTGTGTGAAAAAGGTAATGGACAAACAGGGCTGAGGCCATGGCCAAGTGCCATGGCCTCAGTCTGTGGAATACCTATGGTAGCAGGTTCAACACTGCAAGGCTAATCAGTGGTCCGCTGTCCTCTGTTGGATTGAATAAATTATAAAATGACAATGATGTAGGCTGCCACTGCAGAATACCAGGAGAAGCAAATACAGAAAAAATAATGTGAATTTTGGCCTAAGTCAGGTTTTAAATTGCGTAAATGTCACAACGGCATGTTCGTGAATTGGCCTAAGTCATCTAATCCTCTTATGTTGCATAACTGACAGATGGCGTTATTTGTATGTCAACAGTCATCTATTGTCATGAGAAAATGCAAAAAAGTAACTGTCACACACCTCTGATAACGTATCATTACATTATCCATCAAGAAGCTCTGTGTGGGAAGGTGCTGGGGATGGATGATATAGTGACCACGGTCATGAAAACAATGAACTTCATTCAGGTGCGTGGCCTGAATCACCATCAGTTCAAGCTGTTCTTGCAGGAGATGGCCTCAAAGCACGGAGACGTGCTGTACCATACAGAAGTACGGTGGCTGAGTAGGAGCAAAGTCCTCAAACGATTTTTTGAGCTTAGGGAAGACATTGCTCTTTTCATGCAGAGTAAAGGAAAACCCTTGTCTGAACTGTCAGATCCAAACTGGCTGTGTGACTTTGCTATATTGTGTGACATAACCGAGCATCTCACCCAACTGAATCAGAAGCTGCAGGGAAGCCAACAGGTCATCACGCAGCTGTCTGACATGATCACCGCTTTCCAGCATAAACTTGACCTATGGATGTGCCAAGTGAAACAGGACAATCTTGCCCACTTTCCTGTTTGTCAGAGCATCTCAGCCTCATTTCCCGGTACTTTTTCATGTGCTCAGTTGGCTACCAAACTGAGCCAGTTAATGGATGAGTCTGATTGGCGTTTCTCTGACTTTAGAGCACAGCACTCGGGCTTTGCCGTCTTTGCCAATCCTTTTACCACCAACGTCTGCACTGCACCCCAACAACTTCAGATGGAGTTAATAGAACTTCAAAGCGACAAGAGAGCAAAGTTCCAGGATACTGCAATCCAGGACTTTTACAGTCTACTGCCCCCTGGTTTGATGCCACAGCTTCAACTTCATGCTGCCTGTGTTCTGTCTATGTTTGGGAGCACCTATCTGTGCGAACAGATTTCAATTATGAATCTAAACAAAAACAAGCACAGATCATGTATCACTGCTGCCATCAGGCAAAAGATACAGAAGTATTCGCTGCCGTACAACCAGACTACAGAGCAGCTTCTTCCCTCAGGCTGTGAGACTACTAAATGCACCATCTGCACTCCTCCATGTTTAATAATTTTATTTTCTATACAATCAATTAATCAATCAAGAGGGAACCACACTTTAATTTCATTATTCAACCTGTTGTATAATGACAAATAAACTTCCTTGTATCCTTGTATCCTTGTATCCTTGTACTGATGACAACCTCCACACTGTTTTACGGATTGCCGCAGCACAAGACCCACTGGCCACGGAAACAAAACATGAATCCGGCCAGGAAACACATAGGTAAGCATTTTTAAAAACCTAAACTGTGTGCAATTTAATGATTGTACTTGCATTTTTTTGTGTGTTTATTTTCAGAACATGATCAATGGATGTGGATGGCGGAGAGGGGATCCACTTGGTGTGTTCAAGGACAGGCAGCATCTCCTCATCAACTTCACCTAAAAACATGACCAATATAGTTATGAACTGAGACAACCCTTATTTTGTTATTTTGAGTTTATTACATGTACTACTTTATATGTGTAGCAATGTGTTTAGTGTTTACAGGTTTATGTGTTTATGCAGAAAAATGTTTACTTTAATCAAACCATCTCTCATTAGTTGGATTTAAGCCCCCTGCAAGGCTGTGTGCAGCCATTTGTTTTTGTAAAATGCTACATCTGTCACACGTTCTTAGCAGCTCACAATTGTTGGTTGTACTATTATTCTGCCGTTCAACTGTGACAAAAAAGTTTTGAACAAAGTTAATGTCACAACTTGTGTTTGATGATATTTTTCTTTATTCACTTGGATAGTCTGATCTTTGATTGATAGAGTAATGTGGGTTTCTTAACCTGAAAATTAAAAGGTTGTATAATGAAATTAAAATGTGGTTCCCTCTTGATTGATTGATTGTATAAAAAAAAAAAAAAAAATTATTAAACCTGCAAGCAGCGTTGGATGGGCCCTCGCACCCGTGACCCGCGTCCCCCTCGTGCCTGTCGGGAACGGTCCATTCACGGTGCCATTCACTCAGTCACACTCACACACACACTCCCATACACACACTCTCTCTCACACACACACACACACACACACACACACACAAAGTTCTGGCCCTGTTGCTAGCGGTGCTCCTCCAGCAGGTGGCGCCCTTAGCATGTCCTAGTGTGTGCTTGACATGACCTGTCACTCCTTTTAAGGGGTATGTGCATTGGGGGATGTGCCAGCAGCTAGTGTGTGTCAGTAGAGAAGGCAGAGTGCAGAGCAGAGCAGACCAGAGTCCCATCTGTTAAACAACTCTTCACCGTGGCCACACACTTTTTTCAGTCCACACCATGATATATAGTTTTGTAGGAATTGTGGTCCTCTTTCCATCGGCATAGGTTGGAAAGCTGTCAGACTTTTACTTTTGTCACCAGGGGCTTAATTAGCCCCTAGCATGCTGCGTTATTCCCACCAGGGTCCAAGGGAAAAAGTGGGGGCGCTGGTTGTGGACACACTGAAAACCATTCGAAATGTTACTTAACCTTGAAGAACTTTTGTTAAGCACTGTGTCCTCTGTCATCTATTAAATTTTCAAGCCGATTGCATTAACACCCTGGGAGTTTATAGATTTCATGCAAAGCTCAAATTTGGGCGAAAACGTGACTTTCAAACGCAAATTGCAGACTTCCTGTTGGCTTTAGGTGGGGGGCACGAGCACGAAAAATGTCGGGCTTGATGAGATCTACGTTCCGGCGCTGGTTTGGTCTTTCTATGACATTCCTGTGGGCCGCAGGGGCTGCCTTTGCATCCCTAGGTGGCGCTACCGAGCCCATTTTGCGTCCCTAGGTGGCACTACCGAGCTCATTTTTGCACCGGGGGGGGTTCGATTTTTGATTTTATCGAATTTTTCGCCAGACCTGATGTGCGTGCCGAATTTGGTGAGTTTTTGAGCATGTTTAGGGGGTCAAATTAAGCGTTAAAGAGACGTAATAATAAGAAGGAGAAGAAAAAAGAAATGAAGCAAAAACAATAGGGCCCTCTTCCAGAGAGGCAAGGGCCCTAAAAAACGAAGCAAATACAATAGGGCTCTGCACTGGGACAGTGCTCGGGCCCTAAAAATAAAATGGCATTAAACAGGCAGCCGATAATTAACAAAAGGGGACATTCTTGCGCAATCCAGCCTCATTTTAATGCACTAGTTACTGAAGACGTAAGCTATTTCACATCAAATTATATAATTATTTCTGTTTGAGAGGGTTCTCTCTTAGGTGGCTAAATCAACCTGTAATATTTCTGTGGTATTCCTGTAGTAACTGCAATATGCACATACACACAGCCACCTATAATATTTCTGTAGCATTCCTATAGTAACTGTATCACGTCTAGAGTTAGACAGAATGGGTTAAAATGTACCGGGGCACAAAATTTAAGAAAGGCAGCAACAATGTAAATTTAAGAAAGGCAGCAACAATGTCCTCAATGGAAACCATGTCCTTTTGAGATTGGTTCTTACGTTCTTGTGCCTGGTCCAATACTGATTGCCACAATGGTAAATGGAACGCTAAAATGTGTTCTTGACATGCATACCTTTAGTTAATTCTCTTCTTTCCTCTTGCTGTAGTTGCAGGTTGCACCTTTAAATTCCTTAACTATGTTACCATCTCATCAATATCTAGAATATATTGATTGTGTTAGTCTATACTAGGCAGGCTATTGCATTAGAAATACTCAGACTACTTGTTTTAAGGCTTGCTCTACAGTCACCCTTAGGCCTGACACTGGACTGTGCCAAAAAAAAAAAAAAAAAAGTAACAGGTGCAGCCATTCCTATCCACTCACTTAATTGATTTGCAATATTTTTGTTTTTCTCCACAGTATATGCAGAATTTACACTGGGAAACAAAACAATAGGAAATCTGAGCAGACTTCCTGAATGAGATTATGTAGCCTGTCGGACAATATGAGGAATTTTGTTCACCACTGATACATGAAACTGTTACATCAACAACCCCCCAAAATGTGTGTCTTCCTTGTGTGGTCATATAACAATGCATAATACCCATTTGTATTATGATACACTATTCTACTAGGTACATAAAAGGAAGGAGGACATCTTGACATTTGAGCCAGGTTTTGAACCTTTGAGGCCTTAACTTTTGTGTCTGAAAAGCCTCTAAACCTGCTCTTGAACCCCTGCCAGCAACAGCTGTTTTTCCACATTTCAGTCCTTAACCCTTCTTGCTTGAATTGTATATATTGTATGTAAAAGGAACTATACTAGGCAAAAAAAGTTCTGCACCGCTTTTTCAGTCTATAGTTTCTCCCCTTTATTTATACCCAATAGTGTTGTATCTTATACCGTTGTAAAGCCTGATTCGTCCTCTTTCCAATGAGATACAACTTGTAAGGATCCTGTATTTCTGGAATGAGTGACACTGGTAATTGTGTGGGAAGTGACCATTTTTTTTTTTGACAAAATCCCTGCAATATTTTTTCAGTTGATCATTTCTTCCATTTAACAATACCGATTGGTGTTTTCTTTTATACCATTAGAAAGCCTGATTAGTCCCCTTTTCAATGAGAAATAAGTTGTAAGGATTGTCAATCGATTGGTATGACCAACATGGCTAAACATGTCCCCTTGCCCCCTTTTTGAGGGGAGCAAAATCCCATTCAGTGTCCTTTCAGTTGATCATTTCTCCCCTGTGCTAAGACCAAGTGGATTTGTGAGTTATACTGTTGGAATGCCAGTCCCCTTTACAATAGGGTATAACTGTAAGGATGAGGCAACACAGCTAAACAGGTGGGAAGCACAATATTTTATTCATTTTCTCATTTTGCCATATGCTGTCAATTAAGTGCCAGTTAGGTACACCTGTTAGTACAATTTAAATTACCAACAGAAGAACACTGAAGGGAATTTTGATTGACTGAAAGGACATAACCCTCAGGATCTTTTAAGAAGTTTAAAATGACTGTCTTACTGCATCCAACCTCAGCAGCAATGGCACGCTGCGAGAGGCCTTGCTTATGCAGCTCAACAATCCGACCGCGTTCAAGGAGAGAAAGCTTTTTTGCCTTTGGCATCAGGAGGTCATGACAGTGTGGATACCTGACAGAAAATGACACTGAATCCACATTTTTGCCAAGATTTGGGCTTTTAAAGGCTGTGGTCTTAAACTTTTGATCAGCTGATGAACAGCCTATTTCAGTTTAATGGTTGTTTGCAATAAATTGCTTACTCATTTTTTTTTTGTCTCACTCCCATTTCTTCTTTTTGCATTTTGAAGCTCTACTTAGAACCTTCTTAAGATCCAACAGTGCAAAATGTAAATTCTTGCAATTTCTCAACTGGTCTTAAAATTTTGATCAGGAGTGTATTTGACCTTTCTGTTTGTATATATATATATATATATATATATATATATATATATATATATATATATTTTTAGATTGAACATAACGAGATCAAAAATACATATACAATTTAAGATAAAAAAAATGGATTAAATGTTTTAAAAATGGCAAAAAAATTGAAACACGCCTTTTTGTTGCAAACATTTCTCAATAGAGCAATGCACAATATCACAATATATTGTATGTAAGTTAACACCTAGAAAACACATTCAATTCAAATCTTGCAACTGATTTTCAGTCATCACTAAAATATAAAACAACATCAAATGTTCAACAACTTTTATTAACTTTCATTAAAATTCTAGGCTATATAGAACGTATCAAAATAATGCATTCTTTTTTCTAGCAAAAACTTAACAGAAAACACTCAGAAACATAAACACAGAATTTATCCATCCTCATAATGCATTCATTTCATTTTGAGTATTGGCACATCACTTATGCTTACATATCTGACACATTCAAGGACCTGTAAAAGTAATCATAAAATTGTAGGATGTTTCCCTTTGTGCAGTGTCAGCAAGTAATTCTTTTAGAATATACCTACTAATATGTATGGTATATGAAATTATTCATATACCTATTTATATATTTCAAATATATAGCTTAATCAGACACTGATTGGATAGTTAATGATTAGGACGTGTTTTTAAGCCTACCTGTGAAGTGTAGCTAATAGCTGATCTTAGGACAGCCCAGCTTGTTCCTCCTTCCTTTAACAGACAGCACACCATAGGGATGGAAATCTTAATCCCCGGGACGATACGATATGCATCTCGATATGTAGGCTACGGTACGATACACTAACGATTCACATGAAGCATCTTCTGATTCAATACGACACGATTTCTTTTCCGACCGCGATGCAGTCACGATGCAGTCACGATGCAATCACGATTCAATACAATCTAGTAACAATGCAAATCTTTATTGTTCCTTCAAGAACATCACTTAAATAACAAAAATGAGCCCTATACTGTATATCCAGTATGTTACTAGTTTGACATGAAACAGCATTTCCTTTCACAAGCAGGTCTGTCACAAAATAAAAAGATGAGGCCTATACTGTATATCCAGTATGTTACTAGTTTGACATAAAACAGCATTTCCTGTCACAAAAAAATAAAGATTAGGCCTATACTGTATATTCAGTATGTTACTAGTTTGACATAAAACAGCATTTCCTGTCACAAAAAAATAAAGATTAGGCCTATACTGTATATCCAGTATGTTACTAGTTTGACATAAAACAGCATTTCCTGTCACAAAAAAATAAAGATTAGGCCTATACTGTATATTCAGTATGTTACTAGTTTGACATAAAACAGCATTTCCTGTCACAAAAAAATAAAGATTAGGCCTATACTGTATATCCAGTATGTTACTAGTTTGACATAAAACAGCATTTCCTGTCACAAACAGGTCTGTCACAAAAAATAAAGATTAAGCCTATAAACACCAGCCTCACCATAGCAGCAAGCTTAAGATTAACTTAAGACTAAACAGCAAACTTAAGAGTTCAGATGTCTTCTTTTCAGGTTTTTCTTCATGAATACCAACTGATCCACATGTTCAGGGGCAAGTAAACTGCGCTTGACTGTGACTATGTCACCTGCTGTGCTAAATACTCGCTCAGACGCTACACTTGTTGCTGGAATTGTAAGGTAGTGCTTTGCCAAAGCTGCGAGCAATGGAAGATCTCCTTGGTATCTCCACCACTGTAACACATCACCACCCAGATCTAGAGAAGGTCTCTCCCGATATCTTAATATTTCCTCCTTAGCTCTCTCCCTTGTGGTCTTCTGTGGTGCTCTTGATGGAGAGAGGAAGTCCCCAAACAACTGGTCCAAGGCTGTTCTCTTTGCTGGAGGCTCAGGGATGTCATCTAAGGAGTGGATCAGAAGAGAAGGAAGTTGTGCAATTATGTGTCTGTCTTTCATTCAACTAAAACAGATTGCCTGCTACGTTATTAACACAGTAAACACACAGTAAATGGCATACATACACCATGAATGGGCCTGTTAATTAATGATGCCAAATTCACATGATCCACAAAATATTTTATAACAGCTCCTAAATATCCTGACTTAACAAACCTGTCTCACTCTTTTCCTCATCCTCACTCTCTTCCTCTTTGTGAGTGCTCCTGTCATCTTGTGAGCCGCCTTCAGCTGGCTGGCTGTCATTCAGTGCATCTGTGTCACTGTCACCTGCCTGACCATAATCAGTATAATACATAATCAGTATCCATTACTCATTAATTACTATGGTAGAATTGGTCTAATACAGATTTTCATCAACTAAACAAATGAACATCACCATGACATACCAGTAATGAGAGAGAGAGAGAGAAAGAAAGAGAGAGAGAGAGAGAGAGAGAGAGAGAGAGAGAGAGAGAGAGAGAGAGAAAGAAAGAGAGAGAGAAAGAAAGAAAGAAAGAAAGAAAGAGAGAGAGAGAAAGAAAGAAAGAGAGAGAAAGAAAGAAAGAGAGAGAGAGAGAGAGAGAGAAAGAAAGAGAGAGAGAGAGAGAGAAAGAAAGAAAGAAAGAAAGAAAGAAAGAGAGAGAGAGAAAGAAAGAAAGAGAGAGAGAGAGTTAGCTGAGTAGTCCAAATCTTACCTCGTCATCTCCATCCATGTTCACCACCTCTGCTGCAATCTTCATGAAGATTGTGTCCTTGGTGGCTTCATCGTCAAGGAACGCCAGGTCTTTGAAGCGGGGGTCAAGTGCTGTGGCACAGTAGAGGGTGTCTTGGATGTTGGCATAGCGGCCAGAAAAGTCCTGGTTGAATCGTTGTTTCATCTCTGAAATCTCAGACAGATCACTTTCTTTTGGCTGGAAGTGTTTGTGCAGTTTCACCTGGAGTGGCGAGATCATTGAGATGGTGGGATTCTTATCCTCACTGAGGAGTGTGGTTGCCACTTTCAGTGGGGTCATCAGTTTGACGACTTCTTGGATCAGAGCCATGTCATCTTCACTCAGCCTTGCCATGTCTTCGTCCTCTCTATCTTCCTTGAGAGCAAAGTGTTCAGCACGGCAGGCTGCTGTTCCCAGAAACGCTCCAGCATGTCAATGGAACTGTTCCATCTTGTGCATACATCGTGGGACAGCTTGTGCTTTGGCAAGTTGAGCTGGTTCTGGGTTTCACGTAACAGTTCAGTTGCCTTTGGGCTCATATGAAAAAAGGTCACCACCTGAATGGATGGATGAATGAATGAATGAATGAATGAAAAATAAACTTTGTCATTAGCCTATACCAGGAGTTCCCAAACTCCATCAATGTGGGCCTCCCCTCTACATACAGTGACACACCTGCGCCCCCATCCCCCACTGCTTCACCCCCCACATGTTAGGTCAATACATTTGGGTCTGTAGACTGGTTCATGTTATTCTCTGAGAACTATTTATGCAAATACATCTCTCCCATTATTTATATCAATTTTCTGCTCTTTAAATCATGTATCATTGCAAAAAAAAAAAAAAAAAAAATCAACATTAACAAAAACGTTTTTCCTTCCATTTGTTTTCTTTCTTTTTTCCCAAAGTCTCCGAGACCCCCCTGAATTTCTTAGGAGCACCCCCAGGGGGGCAAGCCCCACAGTTTGGGAACCACTTTACAATTACAGTACAAGTACATATGTATATTGTATAACAAGATTCAGATGGTAGGTCTATCCAAAGTACACTCACCTTTCTCACTTTCACCAGAAGCTCCAACACCTTGTCCACTTTCAGGGCCTTTTGTGAGGCCAGGTTGAGTAGGTGCGCGACTTTGCAAAGCCCACTCTTCGTCAATGTAATGTGCAGTGACAGTGACATACGAGGTTGTGGCACAAGATGTCCAGCCATCAATTGTAATGGCGACTGTATGGGCATTGCGCAGTGGCTCAGCTATGTTTTGTTTCACTCTCTGGTACAGCTGGGGTACTTCTTTCTCAGCGAAAACCTTCCTGCCTGGCTTTTTATACCTCGGCTCCAGGACGCTTATTAGGTATTCGAAGCCTTCGCCCTCTGTAGCACTGTACGGCTGGAGGTCTTTGCAAATGAAAAAGGTGATGGCGTCAGTTATTAGCCTGGCACGGGCAGAGTTTGCGCCCAGCGGAGTTTGGAAAAAAGCACTGATACTTGGCTGTTGTTGACCAGTGTTGTTAGCGCCGCTGGAGCTAGCATGAGGTGAATCCGACTCCGAGGCATGATCCGAGGGCGAGTTGGCTGACGTTACCGAGGCCGAGGGCGAGGAGGGTTCTGTAGTCACACCATGTCGTCGCCTCAGGTGAGTATTCAGGTTGGTCGTGCTGCCTGTGTACTTGATAGCAAGACGGCATATCCTGCAAATGGCTTGGGACTTGTCAAGGCTTCCATCCCTCTTAAAAAATCCGAAGTGACGCCAAACATGTGACTTGTAAGTATGGCTAGGCAAACTATAAACTTTTTGTTTGTCTGCCATGTCCCGCTCTTGTCAGCAGTCGAATCAACGTGTTTCTTGATTGTAGTACTCTGCCTGTTGCCCGGATGTTAATATTCAGTGAGAAGTGACGCCGAGTGGTGAACAGATGAATCAGTGTGTTTGTCGTTCCGCAACAAATAGTCCGCTCGTGAGAACTGCTGTGATAATTATGGAAGTGAATTGACTGAAAATAATCATTTGAAAAAATATTTATATTAATAATGAATCGGATTTTACCGATGCAAAGCTTTGACAAGGCGGTGCATCGTGGTTTCAGCCCAGATTCTATCCGATGCACACCATTCCAACCGATGCAATACATCGTAGACCCTTGCATCGGTGCAATGATTGCATATCGGCTAAAAAGTCCATCCCTAGCACACCAGTTAAAAATTGCATAGGTTTTAACAGTCTAGCAAAAATGTATGTTGTTTCAAATTTATTATTCATTGTATTATACCTTTGGTCTGTACTAGGTATGTACCCGAACCTGAATACGATATTCGGAAGTACACAAATAATGCTTTGATCCCGAATAGCTTTTCTGTCTGAGGTTTCTCCTCATTATTCGGGAGCTTTTTCCGAAAGAAAAAAAAAACGGTTGGATGCGTGTTTTGAGCATGACTTTGAGCCAATTAGAAGAGATTAAAACACAATGTAACAAAAAACATGTTGGTGTGTGTTTTGAGCCAATCACATCCATCTGAGACACTGCCACAACGATTCATTTCACTAGCAGAATTTGATCCATTCAGTCCAATTATGTTTGGAAAGTCTAGAAGAGCCAAACGATTAAATTATTTTATTCTCGTTCTAGTTAGCCGAGACCTAAACCGGAAGTTAGCCAGCTCTCTCCGGGGAAGTCTCTAGTGTACCTACTTCCGGTTTCTTCCCGAATCCGAATAACGAATCCAAATTTTTTTAAAAGCCCAAATCCGAACCTGAATACAAATAGTGCAATGGCTGTACACCTCTAGTCTGTACATTATTCATTTATTACAAGTAATTCACACTTTATTTTTATATTTCAGAGCATTCCTCCACCTAACATAATGCATAATCAGATGTCCACAAGACCTCCTTTTAATTCTTTTTAGCAGAGGTGGGAAGTAACGAAGTACAAATACTTTGTTACCGTACTTAAGTAGATTTTTCAGGTATCTGTACTTTACTTGAGTATTTAATTTTCTGCCGACTTTTTACTTTTACTCCCTACATTTGAACACAAATATCTGTACTTTTTACTCCTTACATTGTCAAAACAGGTTCGTTACTTCTCCCTCCCTCTCTCTCTTTTTGGTGTGGGCGGGCGGGCTCGTTACCTCCAAGAAAAAACATGCCAACAGCTGCACCGGCACCATACGAGTCCAAAAGGCAGAGAAACTTTCCAGCTACAGCAGCACACTGACATAGATTGTGTAACAAAGCTAAGAGTTGCCACTCCTCTCTATTTTCACTGGCTAACAGCAGCACACTGGCTTAGCTTGTCTATTCAGAGAAGAGGTATCACTTCGGCTAATTTTTCAATTTATCACATGCATACTACTGCTCATTCATTGGTAGTTGAATTGTTAGCTCTGTTTGATAAGTAATTTACAATTTTAAAACAAATAATAATTTAACATATTGTTAAATTATTGGAGTCAAGCTTACTGGTAAACATCTTCTCCTTCAAGATAATTTATTATGTTCTAAAACTCATGAACATACACTAACACTACATACCAAGTGTTTGAGCAGCATATCTCCAATGTGCTACAAAAGATCCATGGTAAAAAATTATTAACATTAACGCTGAAGCCCTCCCCCACAGTTTCAAAAAATCCTGGAGGAAACCCTGCACAGAGAGGGAGCAGGGTGAGAGAGCAGTTAAGAAAAAGAAAACCATATAGAGAAATCTGGAGACATGGAGGAAGACAGTTGCCAGTGAAGATAACGTCAGTTGACGACAAAGCAGAGTCTCAGAAGCAAGAAAAAATCTGTTAAAAGTCATATACGTTAAGTATAGTACCAAAGCTGTGATCAAGGTACTCATTCAAGACCTCTGGTCAGTTCAGTCTTGATTACTAGGTGAAACTGGGCTTGCAGCAAAACTAGACTGTTGTATGATTTTTATTCTCTCTGTACCAGCAGAGAGAATAAAAAAGGTTAGAATAGGTTGTTAATAAAAGAGGAAAAGTTCCTGTTTTGTGTGCCCTGAACTTTTTTTCGTCAAAGTTATCAAAAAGGTATATGTATCATTAATGGTAAAAAAAAAATTCATTTTTACTTTTTACTTTTGTACTTAAGTACATTTCAGAGCCTGTACTTTCTTACTTTTACTTGAGTAAAGAAGTTGAATTGGCACTTCTACTTTTACCAGAGTCTTTTCTCACACAAGTATCTTTACTTCTACTTAAGTACAGAATGTCAGTACTTTTGCCACCTGTGCTTTTTAGATGAATGCAGTCAGGAATCTAACCACGTCATTCTTCATTTGACCAAATATCTGAAAATCTGTTCCTGAGTCTGTATTTTTAGGGAGATATCTTATTCTAACTGAATGGAAATCTCCTATATGCCCTTCTCATGCTCTTTGGGTCAATAGGTTACAATAGGTTAGAGAAAATCAGATGTGCACTGAATGGTTCCTCAAATAGTTTCACCAAGCTGTGGGGCTCCCTGTTTGCTTATGCTGGAAGCTTTACCATAGAAAATTCATATTCTTCTGGTGATGCTATTTATGTATCTTACTGTATCAACAACTGCATTCCATGTATTCTACTTGGATATTTGTGAAAAATAAACAGACTGTTTATTTATTTATTTTTAAGATAATTTTTTCGGCATTGCTGCTTTTTTTGACAGTCACAGTGGAGAGAGACAGGAAAGACAGGGGAGAGAGGGGGGATGACATGCAGCAAAGGAGTTGAAGTTGGATTCAAACCCCAGTTGCTACAATCGGGACTGAGCCCTGCTACATGGTACGCACTCTTATCCGGTGAGCCACCGGTGCACCCCCAGTAAACAGACTGTTTTTAAAAAAATTGAGATTACACAGGTTCTAACAAAACCCAAGGCAAGTTGATTATAGGGATACAGACAAGTTGGGTATACGTAATTTCGTCAATTAACGTCATTTACAAATAAGCCATTGGTAGTCTCCCCACCACTGCCCTACACAACATTTAGAAGATAAGAAAAGGGAGAGTAAAAATTATTTGTAAGATTTATTTTTTCCCCCTTTTTAATATTACATATGGACATTTTTATCTTAAAACACACACAGACACACACACACACACACACACACACACACACACACACACACACACACACACACACACTTCTTTCTTTTGGTTTACATTTTTCTCTGCAGATATTTTTAAAGCTTTGCTGTTTGCCCCAGTATATATTTTATATTGTTCCATATTGCTTCATGGTAGTTATCTTCATATTTTAGATTCTGTATATTTCTATCGTCTATATTAGTATTTTTATGCTACTGTTCCTGGCATAGTCTAGAAACCTACCAGAAAGAAAGGATTTTACTGCATGTTATTTGACAAGTATGGGTGTGTATAAAACTCTTGAATCTTATTACATACTTGACAAAAACAGATTATGTGACACTTTTTAGACAACCTGTTGTCCTCAATCTAGACAATGCAGGAGGATCACATGTCAGATATAAGAGTACAGCCACAAGGTGGACTCTGAATTCACACTGATACAGCCAGAGAGGTAAAGTACTTCTTGAGGGTATTTTGAGTCTATCATATACATTACAGCTGGAATACTGAAACTTAAAAAACTGCTGTGGTTCTGTTAAGATTACAATTCCTGATGCTTTGATTTGGCATGGTTATGCGAGGTAGCTTTCTCTGCATTTAAATGTAGTCTTTTTTGTAATTGCACTTACACACATATGCAGCATTTAAACCATACAGTGCTGTTTGATTGTATATCAATTTTCTGGTCACAAACTTAAAAAACTTAATGTTTTTACAGTGAAAATGGCTTCTTCAGCATTTTCCTTGACTGTACTGATAGCTGTTATGTATTATAACTGTAAGTATATCTATTTATATCTATCTTATTTTCATGCATGTTTGAAAATTGCAATTTATTATTAACTGGTCTTTTTACATGTACTGCAAATAAGTTGTGATAAATTTACACCTACAAAAATGTTTCATCATTTTATCACAATACTTCAGTACACACTGTTGTTTCACACTCATTTGTCCACCACTACATAAATCATCAATAAGCTAAATTAATTCAATGGATAGACTAGTCTAGAAAATGATGAGTGAGATTGAAATATATATTATTAAGGCATTCATGAGATCAGCTAAGTTTCTCTCTGTGGTTGGAACATCTGCTGTTGCTACAAGAAACCCCTGACATTTACAAACAGTTAACAGGAAAACTGATCTGTAACACTGGTTCCTCATGTTTTGCGCTGTATTATTAGGGATCAAAGCACTGAAGATGCTGGAGCCCAGTTACAATTAGTTTGATTTTTTTTTTTTAAAGAAATTATGTTTATGATTATGATTATTGTTAGTGAAAGTCCATGCATGGAAGGTGTTGGAGCCATTTTAGTATCAGTTTATTGGTCACTTTTATTCATGTTAAGACATGGGGAAACCCTAGCGCAACATGAACAAAAGAGGCTTCCCAGCTCCCAAGAATCACCATCAACAAGATTTACAACCCTTAAAGGTTTATTTATCTTTGGCTTCAGGGTGAGCAAAGGGCAAAATAACAAACAAAAGAAACCTAAGCTTAACAACCTAAATTTACCCAGCCAAGTCAATAGGAACAGAAAGACAAAATGCCAACATGACTCCTAGCACAAACAGGAGAAAAAGAGCTAAACAATTATAGCTGCTGTGCAGCGATGGGTCGGGTGCGGGCATTCTTAGGCAATTCTAAGCAACAAGCAGAAGAATATGAACTTAAATACAAACTGAACTGATTGACACACCTGGGGCCTATTCCATCAAGCTGGCTAACGGGATAACCTGGCTTGTTTCGATAAGCCTCGCTAATTTAAGTGAGAGTTACGTTCCATCAAAGTGGCTTATATGAGTTGCAGCTCAGTAACCATGGTAACTTAGTCAGCAGAACTAGCCTGCTCCGTGGCGGCTTACGGTCAAGCTTAGCTCAGCTGCGTGTCAAAGAATGTCCGACGGATGGAAACAGACCCCCAAATGACAGTCCCGTCATGTATATTGTTGCCCTAGCATCACATATTCAATTCAATTAAATTCAAATTTAATTATGTAGCACCATGTCCGTGTTCTGAAATATAAGTTCAGACTTATTTCCCATAATGTGACCAAGCATGAATGTACGTGTTTACTTAATAAAAATAAACGTAAAGAAAATCATGTGTTACCACTGTCAGTCTCGAAATCAACGAATAAACAATCAATTACTCAATCAAATTTTATTCATGTAGCACAAGTCATACATCAAATGCAACAAGTGTTGAACATAAAGGAATTAAAAAGAACATGAGGTTAAATAATAAAAAAGACGTCTTATTTCATTTCCCACCCGCAATTTGCGATGATCCGCCTCTATTCTGCCCGAAGCCAACAGATTAGTTGACATAGGTGAAGGACATTTACAAGAACACATATTTCAGTTAATCCCAATTGGATTCATGGTCATCCCACTTTTGGGATGATTCATTTTTATTTGGATTGTTGCATGTATAATTTCAGAAAGACTGTACCCAAGTTGGTAACGCTTTATATTAAGGTCCTTGTAATAAGCATTTGTTGATAGGTAATAAGGCCCTAATAAGAGTGTATAAGATGCTTATTAACATTAGTATGCCTTTATAAGACTATATAATGTATTAATAGTCTCATTATAACATAGTTAATAGCAGACTATAACAGATTTATAATAACTTATAAGAAAATTGTTATTTGTTTGTTGATGCTCAAGAACATTAATAAATTTCTCATGAGCATCTTATAATTGTTCATAATAACATTACAAACACATATTTTGATGCAACTACCCCAACCAGTATGTCTTTGTCCTGCCTTTATTAATCTTTTTTGTTTGATTTATTAACATTAATATATACTTAATTGCTCATCTATCATAAGTTAACTATGTATTTGTTTATAGTTAACTCCGCTTTTTGCAGGTACCGGATCTAAAGCGAGAATAAGGCCTTATTAAGGCTGATAAATCTTTTATTGTGCATTATTATGCTTTTAAGAGGTTTTATTGCTTGCTTAATCAAATAAAATGTGCTTTATTATGCCCTTATTATCAGTTAACTATGCACTTGTTAACAGTTAACTATGCTTTTTGCAGCTACTAGATCTAAAGCGAGAACAGTGCCTTATAGAAGTCTAATAAATCTTCTATTATGCATTTATTTATGGCTAATGATCTGAAACAAACAATAGGCCTAGATGTGGTCAAGGTTGATATGATGGAAAGAAAAAATTGCTCAACACAACAAAATTTTCAATGATTAAGTTTTTATTTTTTGATTTTTTTCAAAGTGCAACATTTGTTTTTATTCCTAAATATTTAAAAAAAATCACCTAAAACAGTCGGAAGACGACTCGTTCCACCGGGATCAGGACAATCAGGCCCAGAGTTTTAATCAGCCCTTCTCTGCGGTTCCAGCACCAGACGAAAAGCATCTCTCCGCCGCTTCGGTGCCCGAGACCCCGCTTCCGCCATCCAAAATCCGGTCAGTCCAGCCAACACAGTTTCCTCCGTAAGTGTGTATTCCGCCCGGTTCATGTCTCCTAAATATCCAAAATCATCCCAGTCCATTATCATCGTCGGACGCTTCCTCCACGTCCCCAAGCCTTCCTCCTCCATTTTCTCCGCCGCCGCTCTCCCACTCTGCCACCCCGAACACGTTTCAAATTCCCCGCCATGGAGGCAACAACTCCGGCATCAGAAAACGGAGCAAGTCGCATCGTTACCACGCTCCAGCAAGGTCCCCATATGGCCAGTTTCCCTCAGAAATCTCTGTTTGAACCGTAGCAGCTCTTAACAAAACACTTAAATTTAAGGAATTGCATTTCACAGAACTGACAAAAAACAAAACAAAACTTTTTATTACCGCTCGCCTCCACAACACAAACAGCCGCCTTCCGGTTGACGTCACTGCGTCCACCACGTCCCGTCCTAATGTCACCGCCCCCGCCAGAGTTAAAGAAAAAGTGCACGGACACGCTTCAGCTCAAAGTCAGCAGAAAGATGCACTCAAGTAGAATGAATACATTACAGTATATAATAATAATAATAATAATAATAAATCAAACAAAAAAGATTAATAAAGGCAGGACAAAGACATAATGGTTGGGGTAGTTGCATCAAAATATTTGTTTGTAATGTTATTATGAACAATTATAAGATGCTCATGAGGAATTAGTTATTATAAATAATAAGTTATTATAAATCTGTTATAGTCTGCTATTAACTATATGATAATGAGACTATTAATACATTATATAGTCTTATAAAGGCATACTAATGTTAATAAGCATCTTATACGCACTTATAAGGGCCTTATTACCTATTAACAAATGCTTATTACAAGGAGCTTAATATAAAGCGTTACCAAAAAACCCCTCAATCATCATAATTTTGTTCAAGCTGTGAAGACAAAGAATGAAAGCATTAAATACAGTCCAAACCATGGCTTTCTCTTGTGTTTAAATTTATACTTACTTCCTTCTCCAATTTTTTGATTTCCATATCCCGACGGTGTCGCGCCGGTCAACAATCCGGCTTCCGGCGCCCCTATGGCCGCTAGCGGCGCCCCTCCGGCAGATGGCGCCCTAGGCCAGGGGTTCTCAAACATTTTTGGCCCAGGGACCCCCTGGAGGGGTCAAAATTTTCCGGGGACCCCCCGACACTCGCAACACCGATAAGCATAATACTTATAACCACATTTGTACTCTTAGCTAGTTGATTAGCAGCATTAGCACATAGCCTCATCCAAGGGCGTAGGTTTGATTATGACATTGGTGGGGACGTAAAAGCGCTCCAAGGCAGCGCCTCTGAAAGCTGATGTTTTTTGCATTTATGACTGCAATTTCACGTCATGTAGAGCTGATCAAATAAACAAGCAAATGATCATAATCAGGAAAAAATAAAAACTAGTAAAGGATTGACATTAATGTTTATACTGCATATATGAATATATATACTGACTACAAGTATTTAATAATTCTGTAATGTTGTAAGTTAAAGGCAACTAAAGAAAGACAAGCAGGCAATTTATGAGTTCTTGTCTTTAGTGCAACTGTGCATCATACTGTACATCAACACCATACAGAAACATAAATAAAATAAATGTTTGACACTAAATACCTAAATACAAACATTAGTGTCCATTGCCTTGCTCTTATTTGGAAAAAAAATCTCTCACATTTAAAATCATAGTTAGTAAAAATGGACAATTCCTTCTTCCCTAGAGACAACAGGCTAATGTGCCTGATAAAAGCTCTCATTTCAAAGAGCTGAACTATTGCTCTAACTGCCACCTGATGAAATAAACAGTGAAGAAAACAGTCTGTGTGTGTAGCTGCTGCCCAACCAGCCAAACAAACTCCGCTGTGCACGTCCTCTGGTGCTTTTTTTTTTTTTTTTTTTTAACAACCACATGGAGTGACAGCGGGGACGGCCAATCACACATTAGCAAGAAAAGGCAGAGCCACTCGATAAACGTTGAGCAGAAGGTTGTTGTCTGTGCACCATTTTGCAAGATGGTTGATTTCCTCCCGATATGAAAACTCATCATTGTTGGAAATCCGGCCGATGATGGTGGTGTCATCCGCGAACTTCACAATAGAGTTCTCTCCATGTCGGGGGTTGCAGTCGTGGGTGTACAGCGTGAACAGGAGGGGGCTGAGCACACAGCCCTGGGGGGCTCCGGTGTTGAGCACTAGAGTGGAGGAGGAGAGACTGCCAATCCGAACTGACTGGGGTCTGTTTGTGAGGAAGTCCAGTATCCAGTTGCAGAGAGTGGTACTGATGCCCAGAGTGTTCAGTTTTCCAATCAGCTTCATGGGGGAGATTGTGTTGAAAGCTGAGCTGAAGTCAACAAACAGCATTCTGATGTAGGTGCTGCTTTTCTCCAGGTGAGTGAAGACTGAGTGGAGAGCAGTGGATATGGCATCCTCTGTGGATCTGTTGGTTCTGAATGCAAACTGCTGAAGGTCCAGACTGGCAGGGATGTTGTTCTTTATGTGCTGGAGAACCAGTTTCTCAAAGCACTTCATCAGGATGGGGGTGAGTGCCACAGGGCGGTAGTCATTTAGATTAGACACTGCAGACTTTTGAGGCACAGGGATGATGGTGGCTGTCTTGAAGCAGGTGGGAACACTCTCCTGTGACAGCGATATGTTAAAAATGTCAGTAATGACATCTACTAGCTGGTTGGCACATGTTTTTAGTACACGGCCAGGGATGTTGTCAGGCCCAGCAGCTTTACTCATATTCACTTTCAGCAGGACTTTCCTCACATCCACTGTGGATACTGACAGTGGCCGCTCCTCTGGAGGCGGAGTAGACTTTACAGCTGATTCCTTGTTGAGGAGGTCAAAGCGAGCATAGAATGTGTTTAGCTCGTCTGGTAACGTGGCCTCACACATGATGGGAGCGCTCCTGGTTTTGTAGCCTGTCACATTTTTGACCGCCTGCCACAAGTCTTTGCTGTTGTTGGTGTTGAGGTCTCTCTCCAGTCTCTGCTGATGCCTTCGCTTTGCCTCCTTGATGCCAGCTTTCAGTTTTGCTCTGGCAGTGTTGTAGGCTTCTTTGTCACCTGACTTGAAGGCAGCTTTTTTGGCTCTACATAGAGCTCTCACCTCTCCATTCATCCAGGCTTTCTCATTAGGGAATGATTTAACTGTCCTTGTTTTTACCACATCATCAGCACATTTGCTGATGTATGATGTCACTGATGATGCGTATTCTTCAAGGTCAATATGGTTCTCCTGGGTAGCAGCATCCCTGAACATCTGCCAGTCCGTGCATTCAAAACAGTCCTGTAGAGCTGCTGCAGCTTCATCTGTCCACACTTTAACTGTTTTTACAGTTGGTTTGACCGTTTTTGTCAGCTGGATGTAGGTAGGCAGGAGAAGCAGGGAGATGTGGTCTGACTGGCCAAAATGAGGACGAGAGAGGGCTCTGTAGCTGCCAGGAACATTGGTGTAGACATGGTCCAGTGTGTTGTTTCCTCTGGTGGGGATGTGGACGTGCTGGTGGAATCTAGGTAGAACAGTTCTGAGGTCTGTTTGATTAAAATCCCCAGCAACAATAATAACAGCATCTGGCTGTTTTGCCATCTGGCTGCTGATGACTTCATACAATTCCTGGAGTGCATTTTTTGAATTTGCATCCGGTGGAATGTAAACAGCAGCAACAAACACACTGGTGAATTCTCTAGGCAGGTAATATGGCCGACATCTGAGCAGTAAAAACTCAATGTCAGGTGAACATTTTCCATCCACTCTGACTGCACCTGTGCACCAAGCATCATTGATGTACACACAGAGCCCGCCCCCTCTCGTCTTACCGGAGTCTTGTGTTCTGTCGGCCCGGAACAGGCTCCGCCCGTCCAGTGTTAAAGCCTCATCCGGTATGTTTTCATGGAGCCACGTCTCTGTTAGGATGAGAACGCCGCAGTGTCTGATCTCTCCCTGCTGGGTCAGCCTGAGCCGTATCTCGTCCATTTTGTTCTCCTGTGATCGGACGTTAGCCAGGAGTAGGCTGGGTAGCGGCACAGCCATGGGTCCAAGCCTACTCAGCCTCAGTCGCACCCCGGCTCGCCTCCCCCTCCTCCTGCGTCGGCTACACCGTCCGCGGTGACGTCCGATCCGAACGCTCTGGTCGTCGGATCTTAAGGTGTGTTCACACCGGACGCGATAACGCAAATTCGCGCGTCAAGTTTACATTAAAAGTCAATGCAAAGACGCGATGACGCGTGATTTTGGGTCGGGCGGCGCGTTTCGCGCGATACACGCGACGCGATGACGCTTCATCGCGTCGTGTTGACGCTTCATTGCGTCGCGTTGGACGCTTTATCGCATCAAACGCCTTATCGCGCAAGTTGAAAAATTTAAACTTTTGACGCGACATCGCGTGGTGCTTTGACGCGATAGCCAATCAGTGTTGATATTCTCCCTACGTCACCTATGTCAAGAACTGCCAAAGGAAATCGAAAAATGGAGGACAATATTATTGTTGCCGTGTGCCGGCTACCGGGCTGCCGGGCTGCCGTGTGACGGCTGCTGGGCTGCCGGGCCGCCCTGTGCCGGCTACCGGGCTGCCGTGTGCTGGCTGCCGGGCTGCCGTGTGCCGGTAAATTTTGCGAATATGTGTCCGTTGCTAATGCAGCTATTGGATGTAATTTACTATTAACCATGCTAGCGGTAACGTTAACCCGGCATATCTGTCTCGCTACGTGTGTGCGTCTTGTCAGTGGATGTGTGTCGCCACAGATGGAAAAGTCTGCGGGACACCTACATCAGGGAGAGGAAGGAGGGAGAGAGGAGGGCGGGTTCGCATCAACGCGTCCATCGCGTGATAGACGCGATTGAGGAAATAAATGATTCCATGGTCACGCAACGCGTTTCGGGCGTTACGCGCGATTTCATCGCGTTCATCGCGTCCGGTGTGAACACGGCTTTAAAGGTGTGTTCACACCGGACGCGATAACGCAAATTCACGCGTCAAGTTTACATTAAAAGTCAATGCAAACACGCAATGACGCATGACTTCGGGTCGGGCGGCGCGTTTCGCACGATACACGCGACGCGATGACGCTTCATCGCGTCGCGTTGACGCTTCATCGCGTCGCGTTGGACGCTTTATCGCGTCAAACGCCTCATCGCGCAAGTTGAAAAATTTCAACTTTTGACGCGACATCGCGTGGTGCTTTGACGCGATAGCCAATCAGTGTTGATATATTCTCCCTACGTCACCTATGTCAAGAACTGCCAAAGGAAATCGAAAAATGGAGGACAATATTATTGTTGCCGTGTGCCGGCTACCGGGCTGCCGGGCTGCCGTGTGCGGGCTGCCGGGCTGCCGTGTGCGGGCTGCCGGGCTGCCGTGTGCGGGCTGCCGGGCTGCCGTGTGCGGGCTGCCGGGCTGCCGTGTGCGGGCTGCCGGGCTGCCGTGTGCGGGCTGCCGGGCTGCCGTGTGCGGGCTGCCGGGCTGCCGTGTGCGGGCTGCCGGGCTGCCGTGTGCGGGCTGCCGGGCTGCCGTGTGCGGGCTGCCGGGCTGCCGTGTGCCGGCTGCCGGGCTGCCGTGTGCGGGCTGCCGGGCTGCCCTGTGCCGGCTACCGGGCTGCCGTGTGCCGGTTGCCGGGCTGCCGTGTGCCGGTAAATTTTGCGAATATGTGTCCGTTGCTAATGCAGCTATTGGATGTAATTTACTATTAACCATGCTAGCGGTAACGTTAACCCGGCATATCTGTCTCGCTACGTGTGTGCGTCTTGTCAGTGGATGTGTGTCGCCACAGATGGAAAAGTCTGCGGGACACCTACATCAGGGAGAGGAAGGAGGGAGAGAGGAGGGCGGGTTCGCATCAACGCGTCCATCACGCGATAGACGCGATTGAGGAAATAAATTATTCCATGGTCACGCGACGCGTTTCGGGCGTTAAGCGCGATTTCATCGCGTTCATCGCGTCCGGTGTGAACACGGCTTAAGATGCCGAGAGCAGATATAATCCCAAGGTCCGAGGCACTCAGTGCAATTTTTGCACTTCCTTTCCTGATATTGAGGAGTGTATTACTGTCATAAGTAATACACACGCAGGTGGTACGATTCTCAGCAGTAAAAACAGAAGAATCGCTCCTATTTTTGTTGAAATTGAGGGAGCCATCAGCCGCTGCATGCATGTGCGCCGCCGTTGCCATGGTAGTAGTTGACGCTTTTAAAAGTTGAGGCTAATTCAAGCCAGGCTATATCACGTAAGCGCAGCTTTCTTTATCTGCTTTCAGAAAAAAAAAAAAAAAAAAAAAAAAAAAAGTCATCAAGCCAAAAATCAGACAATGTTGATGTGGCTGGACCTTTGTGCAAAGTTTGGTGAGTTTTCACACATGGGAATGTTGCACAAGCTGAGGCTTGAACTCACAATCTTCGACATCAAGGACTGGCCTCTATCTTACTGAGCTAAGACTTCACCTGTAGCTTCACAAATGGACGAAGCCAATCACTGATGTGCAGGACAGCAGCCATCCATGCATGGAAAGGCAGATTTTAAACAGCTGTCAAAAATTCAGTTATTAAGACAAAAATCTGAAAATACATATTGCATCTAGACAGCATGGAGATGTTGATCATTTGTTTTTAACAATGATTGATTTGCTCCATAATTGAAAAACTGTTGTTTAAAAATGCCATTCTTGCATTGACTCCAATTGTTCACATGAGAGCAAAATTCAAAATGCTGTCGAAAATTCACTTTTTGAGACAAAATTCTGAAATTTGCCACACATCATCTACCTTGACTCTAGAATTTTGTCATTTTTTTCATGGACATTGAGGATTTATTTGGCAAGAATTTGCATGTATATGTTTACAGTACCGTTTACAGTCAAACATTTTGATGCACTGTAGGCTCAATTTTTGATAAATCAAAAATCTGAGAAACAACGTTTGTGTAGGACAGTCTGAAGATGCTCTGTAGCAAGTTTGGTGTCAATTGTGCAAAAATTGTGGGAGGAGATAGGTTTAAGAAGTTTTACAGTTTTTGAAAAAAAAAAGTGTGATGGACTTCATAATTGTCAATAGGTTTAAGTGCACAAAAGTTTCTTCAATACTGAGGCTACAGTTTGATGAAAGCTGTGAAGTTGTAGCACATATAAATGATTTGTTATGAATTTTCAAAATTTTTTAACTTTAGAGGCTTGCTATAGCGCCACCATCAGGACTATTGGCTTGAGTTTGCAGCTGAGGTAATCTGGCATGGGACTGGACCTTTGTGCAAAGTTTGGTGAGTTTTCACCCATGGGAACTATGATTCTCTCAGAAGAAGAAAGAAAGAAAGAAAGAATTCCTGGAAATACAATAGTGTCCTGGCAGCTTAGGCTGCCCAGACCCTAAAAATGCCACCCACCTCTACTTAACCTGGGCTGGTAAATCAGTTAGCAAACACAATGGCACATTAAGAAATCAAGCTGACTGGCAGCATGCTGGCTGAAGGTGGAAAGAGGAGAGCGCACAGGAGCTGAGAGAAACTGGCCAAACACTTCCCACTCAGATGCTGGAAGCAATCAACTCCTCTGAAGAGCTTAGTCACACACACACACCCACAATCAGCTGAGCTCACCTGCGACACTTCACGTAGACAGCACAGCAGGTCCATCAAAGGAAGAAAGTTGTAACATCTACAGTTACACATAAAATGTCCTTATGCCCCCTGGGTCATAACAACATAAAAAATCCTTACATCAAATTAGTTCATTGAATGTTATTCACAGGGCCGCCCCTGGCCAAATTGGGGCCCTAAGCGGCATTTTATTTGGAGCCCAATTCAATTCAAATAGCCTTAAATTTATCTTCTTTATTGATGAATAGATTGATAGGCTCTAAACCTAAGCTAATATACGACCACCAACTGGTTTACCACTCCTTTTTCACAGAGGTGAATGCATATGCAGACAAATGACAGAGACTTACAGTCGTCTCTCTTCTATCTCATTATGAGGAGCAGCTAAGGTGTTTATGTGGCGCCACAAAGTTTTACATTTATTTCAACAACATACTCACCTTCGAGTGAAGCACCACCTTACTCTTGTTTTGATTTTTTTTTTCCTCTTAGTAGCTCCAGATTCAAAGATGCCTCTTAGAAGCCATCTCTCTCCTCACCTGCAGCAGTGTTGGTGCATTTGATCACTGATTGGTCAGATGCAGTTTGCTTTAATCATTGCAGCGATGCATGCAGTGGGGTGTCAGATTACAGGTCTCTTTTTTCTCTCCTCCTGGCTTGGGCTGACTTGGTTCTCTAGTCTCACGGGCATCGTGCGCGTGCCGCACGCATCGCACGTGTACTGCGGGCAAAATGAGACCCCCATGGATCGTGAGGGCCTACGCAGCTGCGTGTTCTGCATGTAGGGAGCGGCGGCCCTGGTTATTCATTTGACTAAAATAGTTACAATCCACTTTGCCAGATAGGCGATTTAAAATATGTTACAGATGTCTTTGTAATAATAAATAATAGACTTACTAGTCTATTTATAGTCTCTTTTTGTTCTTGGACCCCAAGAGCCCATACCATGTACACATAATAAAAGTTAAAACACTTTAAACAAGATCTCTGTAAACAGTGTCTAAACTTTCCTTGCTTGTATCGTATGAATCCACTTTCCTGACTAGATACAAGCATTGCATTGCTGTTTTAAAGATGTATTCTGTGTTGGTTGTATAACCAGCTCCTTAGTCTTATGTTAAAAAACAGGGCTCTGTCTTCACAGAATTTAGTAAGCTCACCAATATGGTGGAAATATGTAGACTGAGTAACGTGCATACTTTAATATTGATGACATATATGGTTTATGAGTCATGAAAAAATCCATGGAAGTGAATTAAACCCCATCCACTCCAGTTATATTTATGAGTAAGGACCCTGGACTCGGCCCTAACAATTGATATGTGCCCTTATGCACTGAGCCAGCAGGGCTCTTCGGTGTATCCTGCCTTTGGTATCAAAGGTTGTTGGGTCAAGCCCCAAGTGTTATAAGCCTGCCAAAGTGGATTAATTATTTTGAAAAAGGAATCTGCTGAAGCTTGAAAAAATTATTTATTTATTTAGTTAGTTAGTTAGCTATTTGTTCATTTTTATTTATTTGAACACAAATTTTCTTCAGAAAACTTTGCCAGTTCTACAAATCTTCTTCCTCCCCATCATCTTCTCATTTTCTCATTTGTAAGTGATCTTGAATGAAGATTGATAGATTGCTTATTATTGCAAATGTCATAGGTCAAGATGTGAGTCTGTTAGACAGGTGTGATGCAAAAGCCTTATATAGAAATGTTTGGTAACCATAGTTTGTGTCTCAGATCAACCATGGCATCAACGTTATTAACAAGCAGAATTAACAATTTCTGTCATTTCAGCTGTCCCAGCACTGAAGTGTAACAACTGTACAAGCATTGATAAAGAACACCCATATTGCATGTCGACTGACATACAGCAAGTGGAGTGCGGAGGACTCTTCACCCATTGTATCAGGATTATTATGAAAAAGCCAGCCTGTAAGCACACACTTTTTATCAAAAACCTGTCTTTTCAACCCTGTCTCATGGGTGTTCGTGCAATACTCACAAAATGTCATCTACAGACTTGTGTTAAAGGGCATGAATTGTCCATTTTTTGTGCATATGGACATGAATTAAATTTACGTCCATTATATTTCATTTTTTCCATGTCCATGGTTTTCATTGCTTTGAAGATGTCATGCTATAGTCCTGGTACTATGTGCTATTATTGGCTAGCGGCTGCACACCTACTGCCCAAAGTCTGACGCCCAGAAGCATCCCAAGCACAAGAACACAAGGAAACACAAGCAGAAGGCATGGTCATAAGTGATGATTGAGAGGGATTATTTTTGTATGAGTCTATACATTATTTTTTCAGGAAAACCTTACTTATTCTTGTCAACTTAGGCAAAGTTGTGTTTATTGACCTTTTTATTGATACTTTTAAAGTCACACTGTCACAAAAAATGGACAATTTGTGTCATAGATTAAATTTTCACCAATTTCCATGAGGCCGGGCTTGACCTTTAATGGTATCTTTACAACTAACACTAACACTTTTGGATACTTTGCCAATGTTTAGAGCTAGTCTTATTTCCATATACTGTAAAATGTAGGTGCTTGTAGGCTATAAACATCACATCATACTGCCGTTATCATAAAAGCCAAATGATTTTTTAAATGCTAAAGATGTTTTCTATTATCTGAATATGCTAAATGTTTTTATTATCAAAATATTTTTAATGAAATTAGATTTTTTTTTTTAAGAAGTCAGTCGTCAATTAACAAAAAAATTATCAGTTTGAAAGTTTTTTTTTCAGTTTTCCCCCAATGTTTTCAAACTTTTCAATGTTATGTTATCATGACTGTAATATAGGTTTTTCAAGTGCATCAGACAGAAACTGGTTCCAGTACCTTTAGTAATGTATGCCAGTCTACCTAATACTGGATAGTTTATCAACATTTTAAGGTGTTGACAAAATCATTTATGAATCAAAAATTTGAGTGCGACGTGAGTGCATTTGAGAGTGAGTGTTAGCATCAGTAGTGCTTCAGTAGTGATGCTAAGAAATAATTGCCACCTTACATTATTGCTATGGCCATGACAACAGATGTAACATGTAACTGCTGTGTTGTGGAGTCAATATGGTGTGTAGTGACAATTTCAAACCTAACTGGAATTTATTCAACAAAGGGAGTGATGAATGCACATCTTAACACTTGCCAGGTGTGTAGGCACAAAGTAAAGTAAAGACAAAAGTTGAAAAGATGGTACTCTGGCACTCTGGATCAGTGCTCCCAATACATTTATTTGTACATTATGTGGATGTGATGTTTCAACATGGAGTCTTCATCAGGCAAATCTAACTGAACTAACAGATACAGAAAATTAAGTACATAATTGCAATAATTGCTTGAAGTAGATAAAAGCTGAGGACATTATAACATAACACAAAGTAAAAAATGTGAGTGATTGATTGAATGAATGCCTCAGCCTTAAGTAGTAAAATGAATTCAAACAGTTCTATTTGATTAATAAGTTGGGCATGAGAATGAGATGGTGATTTTTTAAATCATTTTTAAATGTGGTTTTCTACCTACTGTCCTAGTCTGTTTTTTTATTATTATACAGCACATGATGTTACTATTTCTCGGGCCATAATCCAAGGTGATCATTCATATATAGAGAGAGAGTTTAACAGAATGATCTAATACCATGCAAATGAGTGCCACAGAAAACATCAGGCTATACTACAAGCCCAGTCTTATCCCGTTTTTAACAGACCTAAGTCCACTACACTGTTGTCACATGCACCTTCACTTCCAGCATTACAATACTCACTGTATAATAACTCCTAAATAATGTTGTGACAGTGACAAATTCCTAGTCAACGGTGGAAACTGGAGAGATAAATCTCTCTGAAAATGATATAGACCTAAAATGTGACACAGTTTTTAAGTTGTGTGTGTGTGTTGTGTCATTGTTATTAGATGGTGAAGTGCTGCGATGTGCTACGGCAACAGACTGCGAAACTGGGGTTCTTCCCATGATTGACCGATGCTGCTGTACCAGTGATAACTGTAATTTGCCATTTAATTCGTCTTCCACTTGTAGAGTAATATGAACAACTGCTTCAGTCAAATACAAGATCTAGTATTGTTTGCATGATTTTTTTTTTTTTTTTTTTTTGATTCACAAAATATTTTTTCAATTAAATTTAGTGCACATCTTGTAGTTTCAGTATGGAATGATACTTTATTAATTACTCAAACTTGTAAAATTATATGCACACTAGGAAAATGTAATCATATTTTGAGCCTGACATTTAAACTTAATAAACTTCATAAATGACAAATGAATGGATGATTTTGTTTTGACTGTATGACTGAAAAATACACAAATGGCCACACGTTTGGTAATTCTTGAGTTTCTTAAGAAACTTCAGCCATTTCTAATTAACCAGTTATCAGTTATGAATGCAAGTCACTCTGTCATGACAGCGCTGCTTAAACTGGTCTTTGTTCGTTGTAGGTGACTTAATCTTTGTCTTTTTGTTGGTCAGCCACTATGTCTGTTTATTTGCTGTATGCCTGTGCAGTTCATTTAGGTATGAATGGGCTTGCTGCAACATTTCATTTTGTACTTTGTGCAATCTTATAATTAATCAACTTTTTGTTTTGCTTGTACATAGTGATTTAACAGTATACTTAAATATGTCCATACCTTTTTATATGTCTGTCTATGTGGTTAGGTAACTGATTTTTATTTTCTGTTCAGCTGAAACAAAATTGTAACCGGTGGTTTAGGAAAGGACTGCAAAATAGGGAGAAGGGGTTAAGGAGTGGTCCATGTGGGATGTAGTTTGTCCTGTACCACTGTTCTGTTATTATTTATTTTCATTTATTATCTGTCATAATAGATGAAATGGTCTGACACACTGGATGCATAAAGGGTGAAGATTTGATCACAAGAAAAACCCCAACCAAACAGCTACACAAGCATATTAATGTGGGCAGAGATTTTCAAACATGCTGGTGTGCCTTGATTAAAGGTAGTCACTAAAAATAATTTACAGACCCACACGTCACAACCAAGAAAAATCACCTTTTTCTTTTCAAAATGTATGTACATTTATTTGAGGAAAGAGAACCATTTAGTTGGACAGGGGAATACAGTACAATATTGTTAACCTGCCAGAGGACATTTGAGGCACTTAGTATAAGAAAATGTTAAAAGATAGACCACAACAGCCTGCTTGATAAGAACAGTATACATGAGTGCAGACAAGTATTATTATCTATGCAAGTGTGAAATAATCATACCATCTGAAGGGGATGCTGGAGAACACATATGCAGTCTTAATAACTTGGGTTTTACTAACCACTCATCAAACAGTTTTAAAGGCTAGTTATTGTTCATTTTTAAATAATAATAATAATAATAATAAAAAAATACGACTGACAAAATGATGCACTGAATAACCTGATATAGTAAAGGCTGCCAATAAGATAATAGCAATTATAATGTGAGGACAACTTATGAACCAAGTGAAGGTCAAATATGTTGCTTGGTTCACTGATAATAGCTGTACAAGAAATCATCTGAATGTAGCCATTATTAAAGCTACATTAATAGAATCAATAGGGCAAAATATTCTGGGTACAAACCTCATGTCAAAAATATGATATACTACTCTGTTGTTGAATTGATGTGACAATAGTTAAAATGGACAGACAAACTACTCATATGCAGGGCCCTATCTTACACCTGGCACCAAGTGGTGCCAAGCATGATACAAGTGTCATTGTCAGTTTCCATTTTCCTGCCCGGTACCCACACTGGCAGATTGCTATCTTGAGGCAAGTGATTGCTTTACTGACTAACAAAAAACAGGTTTGAAGTCAATGGCGCAATATTTCACTGACTACGTTTACATGCACACCATATTCCGGTTCGGGTCAATATTCCGGTTAAGGTAACTGCGCTGCGGCAACTGGAATATTCCGTTTACTTGTAACTTGGCATGCCCCCGTGTTTCAGAGTATTCCGCTCTCTTATACCATGGGGGGCAGAAGTACACATATAGGCATCTGGTCTGCTGGAAAAACAGAAAAAGTCTTCTTCTTCTGTCGCTATTTCTATGTTTTCTCCCATCGATATACTCCATGATATTTCAGTCTTTCATTAGCTGAAGGCAGGCTGCAGTCTCCTGGCTCTTGCTGCTGTTTGCCATGCCGTTTCCCCGCTTGCAGTAACCATAGCAACAAAGACGCCACAGAATTCCTTGCGAGTCGAGCATGCGCAGTCGTGACTGAATATTCCGGTTTGGGGCATTTTCCGACTAAGGTGTTTACATGCCCCAATATTGCGGTTGGAACAGGCATATGCCAGGGGTCTCATTCGGAATTCTCTCCAACCGGAATGTGACCTTAATCGGGTTTGGTGCGTGTTTACATGACACGTGCGGTTAATACAGGAATAAGGGTTAGTGCATGTAAACGTCCTCACTGTAATTATAAGGGTCCATTATCAAGATAGTAATGCACGTACACTCTGTATGTTACGCTCGTAGATGATCTGCTTGCGCGTTTTCACTTTGCGCACAATGAGATCCATTTCCACTGCAGAGAAGTGTTACTTTTTACCAAGAAAATATTATACCATTATAATAGCAATCCACCAAGGTGCAAGCTCACCTGGCATTGAAAGGGAATGGGAGATGGCACTCTGATTGGTTTACTGCATGTTATACCCAAAACACACCCATGAATAATTAAAAGAACAAGTACAATTCTTTCAAACCATGCGCCTGGCATAACAAACCTTTTTTCAGCCATTAAAATAGCAAAACTGGACTTGACACACCCTAAATGCTCTGCAGACTGTGCACTTAGATTGTTAACACAGAGCCCCGTCTTAAAGCAGAGCCAAAAAAGTCAGCCACTCTCTCTACAGATGATGTGATGGAGTTTAGCTGTTTGGAACATCCTGAATATGTTTTAAAGTATTAGCATGACTTGCATTGTTAAGAAACTTTTGCATATTTAATAGAATACAACATTCTTTTCCATGGTTAGAGATCTTTGTGTAATACAAACATGTAAAACCTTACAAAGAAAATACCATCTCCATGCCTTGTCATTGATGCACTTGTAATTTAAAAAAAAAAAATGCTTCAAATATAACATTAAAAGAGAAATTATTTACAGTAAAAAAGGACTCTGTTGTTGATGTCACCAATAATGTACTTATGTTACATATGGACCTATCAACATCATCAAATATTCACTTTGGGTTTCCTCAATCTAGAATTTATGCAGAACAAGAATAGTGTGGACTGATTACTACACCACCTATAAAAGTAGCTGACATGAAATCAGTAATGGAAATCAAATCTGATATTTGCAAATGAGTTTGTTATTCTTGAACCAAAAACAGTTTCAGCTTGATCATTAACCTACTTGAGAGGGCAAATTTGGTTTCCACCATAGAACTTGGGTGCACAGTGTGAGTTGTTTCACTATGGAATATCATTTTGCATGTTAACTGCATAGGCTGTACTATGGACTGAGTTATATTTCTCAAGTACTGATTATGAGCCATGAGCCATCCATGTTTGACAGGATTTTTTTTCTTTTCTGCACAAGTATTATCTGAGAACATTTTCATTGCACCACTTGGCATACTAAAAAACCCTCAGTTCTAGCTTTGAGAATGCATGCTACAAGTTGACAAAATCTGACAATGAATTTGAATAAACCAATAGCGGAAGTATATAATCCCCTTGACTAACACAAAAAAGTAACTGGACCATAACATTTTTCCCCATCACAAACACAAAACAATGTCATTGTCTGACTGCTTTACAGTTAAGCCATACAAAAAAATTTACAGTCCTCCTGTCCAGAAAAAAAGAATATACACAAATCCCTTAAAAGCTATTACTTTAAAAAAGAGCAAAAATTACAAACTTTTTTCAAGCCAGATTAGTTGAAAATTGAAAAATGAAAAAATATGAAATCACCTGAGTAATTTAGTACAACTATGCATACAACCTTTGCTGATAGTTTCCCCCTTCATCAAACCAGTGGCTCTGTTATCAGTACTTTCTTAATTACAGTGTGCTCCGTTTTCACAGTTCCATTTGACCTGTACATGCATGATTTAAAAAAAAAACAAAAAAAAAAACACGTAGTACATAAATTACCATATGTACATATGAAAAGATAAACTGTGATCTACTTGAGAATATATATTTACAGGAATAAAAACTGCTGCAAGAATAAAAGTACAATGTAAAGTCATTTGAAAATATACAACATTAATCTGTCTGTTCCACCTAAAAAGGATGGTGGAAAACTTTCAGAACAATTTATTCCAGTCCCTAGTTGCCTCCATGAGGTGTCGCTGGCCATGGCCAATCCAATCTTCCTGACTGCTGAAGAGCCGACCACAAAACCAGCAGTCAAACACTGAGGGCTTTTCTGTGCAATTTGATAAAGCTTTGACTACTTCATACTTTTTCTTGCTTTTTTTTCTCAATTTCATTTTCAGAATGAATCGCTCACGGACAGAACTCTGAACTGGTCGAGGTATTGGATCATTGCTTTGAGACGAAGGACCTTTGGTCAAGGACTTCCTCCCTAGAACCTCAAGTTCAGAGAGTGCTTGAACTGTTTTTTGAGAGAGGGATACTTTAGTAACAGCACCTCTGTACCTGTTAACAGACTTCATGATACTGGCCACTTCAGGAATGTCAGCATCTGGATGATTGAGCACCACTACAGGTTGGTATCTACGAGGACACTTGACCTGCTGAAAAGAACTGAATGGGGAAAGTCTCAGTGTCCTTTCAACTTCTTTGGGTATAGGCTGCCAGAATGCTGTAGTTTCTTTTTCAGTCAGTGTTTTATTTGTGAGTCTCCTGGCTTTATGCACAGACACTGAAAGCTCATCAAACAGTGGTTTCCTACGCCTTTTTCTTTGGCTTGGTGGCCGAATTGGCCTCGGGGCCAAGACAAGTTTTTCTTCCTCATGCGATTTCACCTTAACATTTACAGTAGGCTGGGATGGCAAAAGACAGGATAACTTTACATGTTTCTGGGCAGTGCTTTGTATGGGGATCAGTTTCTTCACTTCAGTGGAGGCATTTGCATTAGTTCTGTTTGATGACACCAAAAAACATTGTGTCTGAGGTCTAGTGGCTAGGAACAGAGGCTGACTGGCTGCGGTGGTAGCACCACTTGTAAGAAGCCCGCTTGTAGGAGTGACAATTTTAAATACAACTTTGTTTCCAGTACTTTCACGGGTTTGGCTACACTGAGTCATAGTCTTTCCCTCTGAATTATTAAGAAGTATGCCTGATTTGGGTGGGGAAATGTATCTAACCAGGAAAGCCTGACGACTGGTCTGCAAAGTGGTGGATTTGTTTGCAGAGCTCACAGGCATAGCCAGAACTGGGCGTGAACTGAGTGGTACCTGAGAAGTTGCCAATCTGTATCCAGGATTACTGGGAGCCTGAACAACTGGAAGTGATCTCTGTACCAAATAGCAAGTTGGCTGTGTCTTCACAGTCTTGTCCATAGCAGTGCAATGTCCTGTGCTTGAGAGGAGAACAGGACCCTTAAAACCTGTACTGTTGATAAGGTAGTGATTTGATGTGGTGCTAACTGGCTGAATAGGAGATAGCAGTGTTGCCCCTTTTTCACAAGCCCCTGGCACTGGTGTTGACACACGTGTCCTTCCACCGTTGGCAGTGAGAGTGAGGCCAGTAAGGTTATGTGATCTTTGCAATCCTGGCTTCATGTAAGATACATTGATCTGAGGATTAATGGAGTTGGTTATCAGCTTGAATCCTGGATTGCCCTTCAACTGCACGGGCATGGCATATCGATTTTCAGAAGTTTGCAAGAGCATTTGCTGCTTACCCTCTGGCATTTGAAGAATTCGTAAAGTGGTCTTTGTTGGCCTTGCACAGTCACTGCTTGCACTTGAAGTTCCATTTCTTTCTTTATTAAGCTGCTGGGTAATGATGGCATCTGAATGTTCTTCCACAATACGACCCAAAGAGGCTGAACAACTCCTGCTTTCTGGCTGTTTTTTAGATACTGGAATGTTCTCCTCCTCAATTTTGATAATATTGAAGTCTTCGAGTATCGACTCAGGATTTTCATCCTCAGTGGGAGAGTCTTCAACACTAGCTATACATTCATCAACCTCAATGTCACTATCTGACACTTTTTCCATGTCCTTCCCATGAATGTACTGATTATCTTCCTCTCTAATTGTGACACTTCCATTTCCACCTTCTGTGAGCAGTGGTGGAGACTCTGCTAACGTCAGGCTAAACTGTGATGATTCTTCATCACAAACACTCTCTCTGTCTGTTGAATTATCAGATAGATTGTCAAAAGGTTGGGTAGTGTGAAGTGAAATGCTAAAGGTTTCTTTGGAATAGTTATGAAAACTAAATACTTCTTGGTTTGGTGAATTCTGTGTGTAGTTTTCTGTATATATGGCTGTTTCTCTGTGGATACTTGAAGTGGATGAAGGCGACTCTGGCTGAGGAACTGGAAATGTTGATAGCTTACTTGTATTCTGCTGAGCATTTTTACAGAATTTCACCTGGCTTTCAGTTATTTCTGGAGCATTTTGAGAGAACTGGTCACCATTTGACATGGTGTTATAAGAGCAGTCCCCTTTAGATTTGTCAGTTAGTGTATCATCAACTGCATCTGCTGTTGCAAGCACCTTTGGAGCCCTGAAGTTCTCAGCGTTTTCTTTGGGCAGCACTTTGTGCAACATTTGTTGAGCCAAATTTGAGGGTAAGGATTGACCAGTGACCATATCAGTTGACAATACTGGAGAACCGATGTTGCTAACTCTATAATCACAAAGGCCAGGTGGATCAGTGTTGAAAGTGGCAGACAATGAGTTAATATCAAGATGACTTTTCTCCAGACAGGTTGATAGATCAAGCTGTCTTAACTCCTTGACATGATCAGGCTCTTGCGCCATGGGATATACTGTATCAGTTGAACACCATTTTTTTGAATGTTGGGTTTGTTCTTCAACTTCATCCTTATGCAAGCTGGGAAAAAGGCTGCTAACAGAGTTTTCTTCCTCTTCCTGCTTAACTTTTACTGCTACAATATCATCTTGATCAGTCTGCATGCAAAATCCACTTTGAGAAACATTCAAGCAAGGGGATGTCAAACAGTTAATATCATGGTGTTCTCCATTCTCTACAGTCTCTTTACTTTCATCATATGTACAATCTGATGCTCTAGAACCCAAGTCTTCGATTGCAGAAGGGTTTTGAGTGGATGACTCTTGTTTTGCTGTTGGTATGACTTTTAGAACTAAATGCTTTTTGCCATCAACCATTTTAAAACCCATCACTTTAGTTGTACAGTTGGGGGGGAGAGAGATTTTGTTCTTAACCATCAGAACAGTAAGTCCATTCGGGCTGGTGTGACTTGCTGCATCAGACCCTGAAGAGTTATCACGTTCCTGCGACATTAATGGTGCAGATGGAAATGCCAGAGAGACAGGCTGCTCTTTGTTATGAGAGCTTTTGCTCCAGTTTTTGTTGTCCTTTTTCACTACAGTCCTATCAACAAACTGTTCCGCCTCCTCCAAGGATCTCTCTTGTTTGAGTAACCTGCCATTTTTGTTTGATAAACTCCCAGGAAGACAGGTCAGTTTTGACATCCAATGAGACTCTTTTGATTCTCCACCATTAGAGGGACCTTTCTTTAACAGAAGTTTTAAACCTGCAGATGAATGTGTTGGGGAGCTGTTATCCTCTATAGCTCTCCATACACTCTTTCTCTCCTCATTATGGACAGAAAGCATGTGTTTTGTAAGATACTCACTCCTTGCTGCACCATATCCACAGATCTGACAAGTGAAGGGGAAGGTACCAGAGTGAGCTTTCATATGCTTCTGGTACTCCTCTTGGTTCAAGCTAACATGTCTGCATTTTACACATTTGAAGCACCTCTCATTATGATGATGGATATGCTGGACAAATGTACCTGCATCTACAGTTGTAAAATCACATTTTTCACAGCGAAAGTGTCCATTTTGACTGTGACACATTATGTAGTGCCTTGTAAGCAAAAGCAGAGAGTACTGAACACCATCATTACAGATCTCACATGTGACCAGCGTATTCCTGTGCCCGATACGATGGCGTTGAAGAGCAGGGAACTCATTTGTGACAAAGCCACAGAGATCACAAGGGTATGTAGGAAGGGTCCCTTTGTGGGCCCCTCGAAAATGTTTCAGGAGGTCATTGGGGCTATATGTGAAATCATCTTTACACACTGAACAGCCAAAGCTAAGAATCTTCCCGGAGAAAACAGCCCCCTGTTGAACTTTACAAGGGGATTTCTTGAAAGTTTTTCTTTCTTTCTCAGTGGGGCTCCCAGGATCCATGGAACATTCTTCAGGATCACAGATGAATGACCCATTGGAATGATCTGTCACTTCTTTGAAATGTTTATAAACAAAGTCTTTTATCTCTTCTTTTTCACATGTGACCGGAGTACTCCTGTGCCCAATCCGATGGCGCTGAAGAGCAGGGAACTCATTTGTGACAAAGCCACAGAGATCACAAGGGTATGTAGGAAGGGTCCCTTTGTGGGCCCCTTGAAAATGTTTCAGGAGATCATTGGGGCTATATGTGAAATCATCTTTACACACTGAACAGCCAAAGCTAAGAATTTTTCCAGAGAAAACTGCCCCCTGTTGAACTTTACAAGGGGATTTCTTGAAAGTTTTTCTTTCTTTCTCAGCAGGACTCTCAGGATCCATGGAACATTCTTCAGGATCATAGATGAATGACCCATTGGAATGATCTGTCACCTCTTTGAAATGTTTATAAACAAAGTCTTTTATCTCTTCTTTTTCATCCTCTATTGTGGTGAAGTTTCCATTTTTGGCAGAATCACCAGGTGTTGCAAGGTGTTCTTCCATAGTTGTAACTCAGCCAATTTCTGTAAGGGTAGAAATCAAATGTCTATTAATAAAAGCAGGAAATCTTGGAGGAGGCAATTAAATTATGTTACCAGCAGTGATGGAAAAACTACTACAAATCGAAACTTAAGTAGAAGTATTGTTACTTTCCTGATATTTTACTGAAGTAAAAAAAAAAATTTTGCACATGGAATTTTCTAATGAGATAAAGGTAAAAGGCATCTCGTGAAATGTAGTCATAAGTGCTAGTGAGTTACTTTTTAGAAACAATAACTTAAATTTTCATTCATTCATCACAAACTGTCTTTTTCAGTGGGATCTTGATGCAATTAAATTAGTATGCAGCTTTATAAACAAAGTCCTTTTAATGTGTTTTTTGTGTTTTAATAAACAAATGTTTAAAAACAAATTTAAGAAACATATAAACAAATACACATCTATACATAAAGTATATATAATACATACACAAATATATATAAATACATATATAAATTATATACATATACATGTATAATTACATACACACAGTGTTTCCTCTATATTCAGTCTGCAAATAGTGCACCACCACTGTAAAATTATGTGCTAAAACTTCACATGATCATTAATACCAGTGGGCTGATTTTCTACTGTATTTGGCTGTAATTCACAGTCATGCTAGTTTCTCTCCTCTCCTCTGTTCTCTGTGTTTCATCAAGGGTGGGGCTGAGCGATACACACTGGACAGAGCTGAGGACAGAAAGGTGAAGTGAAGATAACATTACCTGAGATGAGACAACTTGTTATGTTACTGTAAAAGCAATATAAGTTTTCAAGCAAGAGTAATTTATTAATGTAATCCATCTAAAACCAAAGGTGGACAGACATTAACTGAAAACATCTGAAATACAGGTCAAAACATCTCTCTCTCTCTCTGTCAACATCTCTCTCTCTCTCTCTGTCTGTCTCTCCCTCTCTGTCCCCTCACAGACATACACAATTTCAATTTCTACCTTTGACCCGACCACTTCACCCTGCCCTTCTGTTTTGTGTGCTTGTGTTGGATAAGGTGTGCCGTTTCTTATGGGGATCTGAGAGTAATGTCAGTGGTCATCTAGCCCTCCAAATGGAGAGCTTCCAGATGCAGACCACAAACGGAGGAGTAGAAGAAATACAGAGGAAGTCCTGGGAAAGCAATCTATAAATACAATATAGATTTGCAAATTGACATGCAAAACTTGGAAAATATCTTTATGTAATGTAGATGCAGTGGAACACTTTCCCCTCCTCTGATGTCAATGTAAGGCAGTGTGAGTTGGTATGGTTACAGGAATGCCGTACTATCCTGTATTGTGCTTAATGCAGTAGTCTAAAGAGGTACAGGTGAAAAATACCTGAATAAATAACATTTCCTGTTTTCCTGTAGTTGGACTTAGGTTGATGTGTGCAAACTGCTAGGTGTATATAATGTATATACCTGACAGCTGTGATAACCAGTAGGCAACTGATTAATGTAACTGTAAGATAGGATAAGGAAAGTTGGCATTGTTTAACAACAGTACCCTTGTAATGCAGCATTATGATGTTTTTAATGTGATTTGTCTTTGCCCAGTCTCATTTCCCCCCCTAATGTACTGATAAATGTAGAACCCCTAATGGATTGTGGCTCTTGTTGATATACCATGAGATTTCCCTTACACGTACAAACCTTTGACAATTTTGTAAGCCCAGCATTAATACTTAGATATGCAGTGAGATCTGTTGGCATATTGGCACATATATTGTAAGATGCTTGCTTTCTAAGAAGTTGACATCATATCTAGATGAAGTAGATGTAGCATGCTTCATTCAACATACTGACAAGTGAAGATGACGTGATATTTCAAAATGGCACAATAAAGTATTAGGGTTAGGGTTAGTAGGGTTAGTATTTCTGGAAGTAAGAGGATGAGGATGGAAGTATGAGCAAATTAGTGATGCATCGATTGCAGGCACTGCAAAACTGTCTTTGGATCGGGGAGTTATGGTAAAAAAATAAATTTTCTAATTAATATCAGAAGGGTGAATTTTGAAGTGAAGTGTATGAAATTCCTGCATCTTAAAAATAACTCATTAAAGAAAGCACTACTACACCAATAGAGTGCACAACCAAGAAATCACTCTGAAACCTCTTGCTGCTCGACATAATTTAAAAACAACATAGGCCACAGGGACAGGTACAGATGGAGTGAAATGTCCATTTAATTGTGCATCTCCCAATTTGAAAAAATAATTACTCAATTGGGTGATTAATTTTTCAAGTCCTGGCCTGCATGCAATTCTTCCACGAATCCTGTGGCCTCTTCTACTGTATGACGTCCCGGTGTCTACAATTGAGAGCTTTGAGTGGAAGATCAGTCGACAACTCTGTAGGTGACTGGGGCTCCCCAGGAGTCTGAGCAGTATTGCACTGTATGGACAGAAAAACAAACTCACACTCTCATGGTCACACACACTAGAGAGGTACTGCAGAGCACAGAGTCCAGGGACCCTAAGGTATCAGCTGCTGGAAATGATGTGAGAACGGGTAGGAAGTGGAATGCCCAGGTTGCTGTGGAACAGGCTGAGTCTCGGCTTCTGCTCAGGATATTTGTAGGTGAGGTGGCATCAGGAAGAGCTGAGTTTGGCAGTAACCCAGCAATGTGCCCAGATCAGCAACAAGAGAAAAGCCAGAGGCCAGCTGGTCCAGCAGGAAGAAAGAGAAGGTATAGAGGATGAATGTGCCAGTTTGTGTGCCAGCGTGGACACATTGAGACCAGGCACTAGACCAAAGGATATCTTAAGTCCAAGGAACAGTGTAGCCTAGGTGTATTGTAGTGTAGCTCCAGGGTCCCACTGGGGACCCTGGAGCACATCCTCAGCTGCTGCCCAAAAACCCTAGCAAAGGTCCTCTATTGTTGGTGCCACAATCAGATGCTGAAAACAGCAGGTGAGTCCATCTGCTCAGCCATTGCCCGCTCCACGCATCAAAAACCAGACAGATCATTCCCTTTGGTAAGGCTGGGGAGAAGCCCAGATAACACCAAAAGGCACATACAGGTCTCTTAGCAACAACCCACAACCAGCAGCTGATGGTCAACCTCTCTGGTAACAAGAGTCCACCACAATGACCACACTGAGACCAGACATGGTCCTACCTGTCAGTAACAACAAGCCAGGTAGTTATTTTGACACTCACAGTCCCCTGGGAGGACTGGATGGAGGAGGTAACAGAGAGAAAGCAAGCCAGGTATGCTGACCTGGTAGATGATTGCCGCAGACAATGGTGGAGGACATGATGCCTGCCTATTGAAGTTTGCTGCAGAGGATTTGCTGGCCAGACCCTCTGCCATGTCCTGGGCATCATATGTCCCCACAAAAGGCAGGCCATCAAGCACAGTACTGAGGCAGCAGAAAAGGCCTCAAGATGGCTGTGATTAAGGAGGAATGAACTGTGGAGAGGTGCCACTCAGACACTAGTTGGCGTCTTAAAAGCCCTGGCTGGGTCATACGGGTGAGAGTGCATGATGATGTGTCTGAGTGCATTGTAAGATGTATTTTGGAAAAAATTACAGAGCGTCAGAGCCAATCCATGCATCATTAGAGCAAGTTTCATATTAACTTAAATATGCTGAAAACTTCGATTAATAACACCATATTGAGAGAGTAGGATGTGAATTTAATTATCAGTGTCTGAAAAAAATATAACCAATTTCACAGTGACAAAAGAGACATACAAAAGAAAAATCAATTGAAAATACATGCACACCTGAGGTGTTTTATGAAGCAGCAAATGTAAGGCTAATGTCTTCATAACACATGTCAATATCTAATCTCTAAATCTGAATGAGAGCGAGACTAAGACACATTCTGGCTCCACACTGTTCCTGTTCCTGTTTATCTTAATTACTGCAGTAGCAGCGCAACTAAATTAAAACACAGACTGAATTGTCCACAGAACATGGACAAGTGCTGACTGCAGGCATACTCACTCACTCCCACACAACAGTAACAGACACTAAGAAGACACATTTTCAAACCCCAATTATTCATATAGTTATATAGCTCCAATTTTATTTGTCAATATGACAATTACCAAGGTCTGGACCTTGGTGTCCTCATGGCTGACTACTGCCATACAAAACATCAGCCTGAGAGGGAAAAAAATACAGAGGTCCAGACCAGGGTGACCTCACAGCTGGCTACATGGGTGCAGACTCGTAAGCATTTTCTGACTAAGGTGTTTACATGCCTCAATATTCCGGTTGGAACAGGCATATGCCAGGGGTCTTATTCGGAATTCTCTCCAACCGGAATATGACCTTAATCGGGTTCAGTGTGTGTTTATATGACATGCGCGCAACCGGAATATTGCGAATATTCCGAATAATACCAGAATATGGTGTGCATGTAAACGTACTCATTGATACAGTGATGCGTTCTAAAGACATTTCCAATTATAAATCTAATGGCAGAATGACAGACTTCATATCAAGAGGCTTTAAGGAGGAGGCAGGAGACTCCATATAAATGATGTCACCACAGTCTAAAACTGACCAAAATATTGCTTGCTTTCTGTGGCTCTCAGCAAAATGAGATTTAATTCAATAAAAATGTTTATTTTGATTTCAATGATCCAGGCAATTTTGCAATGTGAATTTGGAAGGACAAATATCAAGGTATTTGTATGTGAGAACACTTTCAGAGTGGTATTAACTGTAATGATTTTCCCTTCTATGAAATTGTGATTTCCTTAAGAACAGCATTAATTTTTTTCTACCTGTTTTTTTCTGATTTTTTGAACATTTTTGCTTTATTAGACAGGTAGAATGGAGAGACAGAAAAGATGGGATTACATGCAGCAAATGGTCCGGATGGGATTTGAACCCATGCCGCTGCAACTTAGTTTTAGTATTTCATGGTACGCGCTCTACATGGTGAGCTACCGGGCCGTCTGTCATATCTAAATGTAACATTAATTCAAGGTTTATAAATTCTTCTTGAATAATACTGAAATCTGACTGTAGGTTTTGAAGTACCAAGTAAATAGAGGGAGCAGATCATAGTATCACCTACATACAAGTGAATTGTGATGTTTTGCCTCAGCACCTCAATCAATCAATCATTAATGAAAAGCCATTAATGAAAAGCTCATTAATGAAAACCCCAGGGTCTAAAACCGGACTAAGAACTCAGAGTGCAATGTGAAATAAAAATGTTTTCAACTGATTGCTAACCTCCCTATCTAAAACCTTAGCTAAGCATATCTTTTGGCCCTTTTCCACTAGTATTTACTCGGCTCGATTCTACTCGCCTCGACACGGTTTGGGTGGTTTTCCATTACAATAGAGCAGCACCTCGCCGTGGGTGGAGTCGTCATAGCAAGGCGGCACACCGTCCAGCTCCCTCTGGATTCTTCGGGCCGCCACCAAGCACAGAAAAGTCTCCACCTCTTCATTTGACCACGGTAGCGGTTTGCTTGCCGTTTTACGACTTTGCCAACTTCAGTGATGATCAATGCGCACAGTTGCTGTTGCCATTTTTTTTTTTTTTTTTTTTTTTTTAAATGCTGGGTTTTGTTTTCGTGCAGGAGTCGCTCTCGTCACTCCCTGTCCAATCAGTTGCCTGCACGGCGTTTACGTCACATTTTTGGCTCGACTCAGCTCGACTCAGCTCGCTTGGAACCCCGGCTGAGTAGGTCCTAAAATGGGACCTGCTACCAGGTACTACCACCTAATGGAAAAGCTCTCAAACCGAGTAGAGTCGAGCCGAGTAGGTACTAGTGGAAAAGGGCCGATAGATACTGAGCAGTATTTCAAAACAGCCATTCTTCCTTAGCTCTGGGATATACTTAATGCAATTCTAGTCAAATGAAAAATATGAGTAAGACAATCTACTCTGCACAGCTACCAACAACTGCCAACAGTAACCATCCAGGATCTAGCTGATCTGCTGCTGTAAACTTTTAAACATGAAGATGAGAGTGCAAAGTTTGAACTAGATTCTTTTGATTGTAGATTTGGAGATTACAAAAAAGTACACCAGCAAAGTATATGCTGAGTTCTCCTCTCATCTCTGCCAACATTTGATGCTTATTAAAAGCCTACAGAAATTTTACTCTGTAGCATGTAGTAAAATGTAGCCAAGTACAATACTAAGCAAAAAGTTTTAAGTATGAAATTAAAAAAACTCAAAAAAGTCAAAGTGCATAAAAAGCTAATCAATTATAGTAACACAGGCAAATGTAATCAGTAAACATACTTTCACCCCTGTGAAAGTATGTTTCACATACTTTCATTCCTGTGAATTTTGATGTATTTATTAGGGGTGCTCCATCGCGGTTACCTCACGATTCGATTCGATTTCGATTATGGGAGCTTCGATTTTTCGATTATAGCGATTATAGCGATTGTTGATTCGATGCGATTATTGGTGCCACGATTCTTCGATTGTGATTTTTACAGCTATTTTCCATGCAAGACTGATTTTGTGTTAATCTGTGGCTAGCTTTGTAAATAAATAGCCCATAAATTAACTCATGTCACTCTCAAAATAAAGATTTTTTGAACATTTGACTAGGAATTATTTTTCAAAGACACAAAATATTTTGACTATGTAATCTGGGAGTAGCTCCCAACATTTAACCCAACATTGCCATGGAGCACAACCCCATCTAGGGGCCAGTGAAAGAACTGCATAAGCCAGTTCCATCATAACAAAGAGTAACTCAAAATTTGGTCCACAGGCACTACAGTACACCACTGACTATAATTTATTTCTAATAATTTATAATTTATTATAAAGTACTTGACGGTGGCGTGCGTTTCGTGGGTGGAGATAAAAGGCAGGTGGATCAAGAGGGGGCTTGTCTGTAACGTCTGGTTTGACGTGCAGCTTCATATGGGACGCAGGGCGAACGAGGGCAACCGCTAATTAAAGCCCGACTTCTTCAGCATTCGCCACGACGAAAATGGCCTAAAATATGTCACCTTGTCTTTCAACGAATGCACAAAAAATCACAAAGATGCTGCCGAAAAAAACATAGAAAGCCTGCGGGGATTCATATATGAGCAGCCAGGTAACCCACTGTGTCCGGTGGCCTCCCTGGAGAAATAGCCTACCTCTCCCTGCTGCCTCCTGATCCACCTGCCTTTTATCTCCACCAAAAGTGGACAGTGTGACAGCGCCGATGTATGGTAAATTAACAGTATACTTTTACTATTATTGTTATTGTTACAACCGACGTTAGGCATACGGCTGTGCAAAAACGCACCTGTCGCGAAACGCACGCCACCGTCCCTGCAAAGAGGAATCCAAACATAATTGAACACTATTTTAACAACTGCACTATTAATGGAAATATCCACTTCAACATTAACGAGCCTAAACAGCCTGATGTGACATGATGAAGGCACTACATGAAAAAGCTATCTTACCGTCGGTGTTACTTGGCAACCGTTCTGTCCACTCTATCTTGCTTGGTGGAAGAATGAATAGTTCTCAATTTTATTGTTGCATTATTACCAATAAATTATTGATTTTTTTCTTTTGTGTTTATTTTATGGGCTATATGTAAGGTAACCGTTTTATAAAAGCAATAAGCCCACCGAAGCCGTGAGTTACAGTGATTTTACAACGGCGTTCCGTTTGCTATGGTCCCACCTACTAAACTGTCCGGGTGGTACCTACTTTTTGTTCCGGGTACCCGTTTTTTTTCCGGGCTTGGTGGAAAAGAATCAACGTGAAAAAATCGATGCAAATCGATGCACAAAAGCATCGCGATGAATCGTGATTTCGATGAATCTAACCCACCACTAGTATTTATCATTGTCGTATATCCCATATATGATCCTTTGATTGGCTATGCCATGTTTTATATATCACTGTGTCACTCATTCTTCTTCTGTATGCTTAACAACAGTCTGACTGAAATGCCCCAGTTCTTTTGGGAATAAAAATAACAAGTTTTGCAACATACAACAGTGTGTCTGATGAGCTACATTCTGCATATCATTAGAAAAGAAAAAAAAGATAGCTATTCATTTTTTATTGATTACTGGCCAGACAAAAAAAGGGGGAAGCTAAGGCCTCCTTTGCTAGAATTCCAGCATACTGTAGTTTTGTCTTATTGCCCCTTGCTACTTTTCACTGCCATATAAATTACTGTTTTTTAAGGGCCGGGAAAAAGCTTTTGGGCAGAGAGATAGTGATTGAAATATATATAATAACCTTTTTGCACATTTTATTCTGCCAACTGAATTGCTGGGCACATCCATCCGTTTAGATATTCTACAATGTGTTTTAATATCACAGAGCAGTTAAGCTTGAACAAATGTTTAAGGTCATGGCTAACTGTGACTCCTTGATATTTAAATCCCTGGGAAGACCACTTAAAAAGGTCCCATTTGGGTGGGATTAGGAGAGTCCATACCCCTTAGTGACAGAATTTAACTCGTCACAATCAAGTTTGTATCCTGAAATGAAGCAAAAGGTGTCTTGAAAGATTCATCATTTAGAAAGGGACTCAGGTGCGTCAGTCAGGTACAAAAGTACATCTTCTGCAAATAAATGTATTTTATGAAGTGACTGGCCCACCTGAAAACCTTTAATATCAGAGCCCTGTCTTACTGCCTCTGCAGCCAGGATGAAAAGTTCTGGAGATAAAGGGCATCCCTGTCTGCTGGATCTAGTGAGAGGAAAAGCCAAGGACATCACTCCATTAGTTGTTATCTTGGCCTTTGGTTGACAATATACGGTCTTCACCCAATTCATAAATACTGGTGCGAAATTAATTTGGCAAGAATTCTATATAGATACGACCATTCCCACTGATCAAAGGCCTTTTTGGTATCGAATGATACGTCAATACTAGGTTTGGTCTGGATTGATCAGTTTTGTTAAGAATAGGCTAAGCCTATTTGTCATAAATTTTTTTAATATAAATTTGCAATTGTGATTAAGGAGTGAGATGGGTCTATATGAAGAGCACTGTAGGGAGACCTTGTTTTTCTTATTAATGAGAGTAATGATGGCTATGGAGAGCTTGGGAGACTCAGGTAGGATTTGAGTTTCTGTTGTTTGGTTAATAACATCCATTAGCAAAGGGATGAGAGGGTCTTTAATTTCTTTGTAGATTTAATCTGGGAATCCATCACCACTAGGTGATTTGTTTCAATTCAGTGAGAAAATCACATTTTCAACTTACATTTGGAGGCATGACCTTTCAAGTTCAACTTAGTTCTCACTTGAGAGTTGGGGTAACTTGATAGCTACCAAAAAATCATCTATATCTGTCATATCTATTTGGGGTACTACTATATATAGATTTGAATAAAACTCTTTAAAAATACAGTTCATTTTTGGGTAATGTGCGACCGAGTCATGATCTGTTTGTAATGAGATAATTATCCACATACTTTCCTCTCTTTTAAGCTGCAAGGCTAATACCTTACTTGTCTTTTCCCCTACTTCAAAGTATCTGTGATTAGTCCTTTAGATGGTCTTTTCTTTTTTACAGTTATTCAAAACACCGGACCTCATTAACCAACCATTCTTATGAAAAAATTTGTTCTTAAAACTCTCTGATGCAGAAACTTATGCAGTTTTCAGAATCTAGCATTCATGAATGTTTTCTTATTTGAGATATGTTCTATCTCAAATAAGAAAACATAATTTCTCAAATTGATGAGGTTCTGTCTGTGATTTGTGCATGTGCATGCGGCCCTGCAGACTCATGTCTTTTTATGGGGACTAGTGGGGCATTTACCTATGCTAATTAGGGTAAACTGGCATGTGCTTTCAGTTACGAAGGCAGTGGGATTCATCAATGTATGATCACAGGTGCAATTCTGCAGTTTAAAAAAAAAAGTCATGAACTGAACATGGACTTTCCTTAGAATCTTTCTTAAGAAGAAGTTGAAGAAAAAATCTGGGAGGATGTTGGTGAATGAGGCCCATTGTACTGAAGTTTCTTATTAACTAATGTATGGTATATTTCCTTAGAGCCTGATTTTTGAAGTTTTTTTCCTAACTCTGGGATCTCATTTTCCATTGTATTTATTTTTGCGGAGTACTTGTTCTGCAGACCTTTGGTATACAAAATAACCAAGGCTTTCATGGTGTCATGTGTCATGGTTAATTTGATTTCTGACTAAATGACAAGTCAGGCTTCTGTAGGAGGGCTGGGTTGAGGCACCACCTATATGATGCCCATATAGGCTACCATCTGTCATAATTACTGACAGTGTCAGCGGTTAATAGTCTGATAAGGTTCTTAACAGCCCCGGCAACCCGATGTGTTATATGTTTGGATGATAAAAAGTAATTATTTCTGGTATACGTATTATGGGTATATGGCATTCTGTAACAAGTCTCTCATAAAGAAAATAAAACAATGTATGTCTCTACCAGTAAAAGAAACACAAATGAAATGGACCCTTTACTCCCTCCTAACCCTAAACCTCGTTTCAACATGAGCAGCACAAACCCTCACTGAAATAGAGTAACATATGTCTCTCCCCTTTCAGGCACAATCTTAAAGGAACACTGTGTAGGATTAAGAGTGATATTTTGGTTTAAATGGAATAAAATATCCATACTTTTTTCAGTGTATAATCACGTGGATATAAGAATCTCTGTTACGTTTCATTTAGAACAAGCCCTTTGTAACTACATAGGGAGCAGGTCCCCTTCTGCAGACACTGCCATGTTTCTACTGTAGACCAGAACGGACAAACCAGATAGTAGCTCTAGAGAGAGCCTTTCTTATTTGCACAAATGCAATGGTAGACTGGAAGACAAGTAACTATACACTTTTATACAGGCTATGCAGATAACAAGGATTATCAACTGTTTGCAGCTGTTGGCTTTCCATTTTGTGGTGAGAGAACTTTGAGAGTTGTTTCAGAGACTTACAGAGTTGTGAAAACTTTTATTAATGGAGGATCATACTTATTATGTAGCACAACAAAGAGCTCTTTGCATCTTTGACCTTTATTGACAAAGATGCAAAACGTATTCCAGACAGACGACAACAAAACATGCGTAAACACTGGTGTGGCCTTTCTGATATGGAAATAACTGATAAGGGACTAATGTTTTCACAGTGGCGCCAAAGTCACCTGTTTTGTTCTGCACAGGTAACGTAGACTACCAACGTAAATGCTACGTGGTGTGTGCTTTTCTTTAGCTAGAACATGACCATGGGCATACTCACCAACACAAGTAGCCTAACTTACAATTTTGTCACTGTTGAAAAATATGATTTACGGAGCCCCCATCAGTTGCCCCTTGGGTTTGCAGTCTATGCGTTCATACAACTTGGACATGGGTTGGTAATCCAAGAGCACAGTGTATAAATCTGTGAGCATGGATTTGTTATTGAAGGGCATGGGTTATGAATCCAAGAGCACAGTTATGGATTGTACACAGTGTTAGAGCCATTTGTATAACATATAATAAATTGTAAATCATTTCGATTTGCTGTATTTGAGTTACTAAGCATAATAAGCAGTTCCATAATTTCATTACAGTATGCTTATTTAGGAACAATAATGACTGTATTCAGCTCTGACTTCTTATTGGTTAAAATTTATTACGTGCATGTGCTTGCTAGGTAGTTCAGTTGAAGCTATGGAGTCTTGAGCGCATGCTAGTCTTTGACCGTGTTTTCCATGTTTATGCTGCTCTTTGTTCTTACATAATAAAGTCTCAGTAAACTGTTGAAACAAAGGACTACAGAGTTTTATTGAAGCATGCGTCAACTATATGCTTGGACTCTACAGCTTTAGTGGGCATTTTAAAGAAATAGATGGTGCCATTACCAGGCTTGGGGAGTAACGGAATACATGTAACGGCATTACGTAATTAGGATACAAAAAAAGGTAACTGTATTCCGCTACAGTTACAGAAAAAAAAGACATTCAGATTACAGGTACACTTAGTAAAAATAGGGATTAGTTCGCAGGATTACAATTTTAATGCATTTTATGATATTATATATATATATATATTTTCTTTGAAACGGGAGAGATAGGGAAAGATGGCGTGCGCATGTCTCACACACACATAGCATGCGCGCACACACCACTACGACACTTCAGGAGACTGACGGCAACGTGATCCACCTGTAAAACCTTGCAGTTGCCAGCATGGCCTCGAGTGAAAAAAAATGCTTTTAATGGATGGAAATTTCGCCATTATTTTGTATATCAAGCAGAAAAGGGGAACAACAACACCGTGCAGTGCAAGTTATGCCTTCCAGCTGTGAAACTGCTGTCATCATCCAAGGACTCCACTTCTAATTTAAAGAAAAATTTACAGGTAAGTCCGCTAATACACTACTCACAAAAAGTTAGGGATATTTGGCTTTTGGGTGAAATTTATGGAAAATATAAAAAGTTCACGCTACAGTGATATTATATCATGAAAGTAGGGCATTTAAGTAGAAGCATACGCTGGTGATTTCCTCATCTCAAACAATTTCAACAACAGTGGTGGATATACCACAACAAAAAAATGTCAGTGTCAATAACTTGTCATGTGCCCTTGAGCATCAATTACAGCTTGACAACGACGTCTCATGCTGTTCACAAGTCGAGTTATTGTCTGCTGAGGCATGGCATCCCACTCTTCTTGAAGGGGGGCCCTCAGGACATTGAGGTTCTGGGGTACAGAGTTACGAGTCTCTACACGGCGACTCAGCTGATCCCATAGGTTTTCTATGGGATTCAGGTCTGAGAAAGTGCAGGCCTCCATTCCTCCATTTGAGGTACCCCAGTCTCCATCAGCCGTTCCCTAATGATACGACCTCGATGAGCTGGAGCATCAAACACCTGATGTGAATTATGCCGTTAAACTCCTTGTTAGAGAACGGCAACTTGTGCAAAAAGTACTGAAACATTGAACAGTTGGACATGTGCATTCAAAAGTTTACAGAAGGTCACATTAAGTTCACCTGTAAAGGTTATAATGCATTTTAGGTTCATCCTGAAATTTCACCCGAAAGCCGGATATCCCTAATTTTTTGTGAGTAGTGTAATGTCAAGAACTGCCGAAGGAAATTGAAAAATGGAGAACAATTTTGTTGCCTTGTGCGGGCTGCCAGGCTGCCGGGCTGCCGTGTACGGGCTACTGGGCTGCCGGGCTGCCAGGCTGCTGTGTGCGGGCTGCAGGGCTGCAGGGCTGTCGGGCTGCCGTGTGCGGGCTGCCGGGCTGCCGTGTGCGGACTGCCGGGCTGCCGTGTGCGGACTGCCGGACTGCCGGGCTGCCGTGTGCGGGCTACCGGAGCTCTACGACACAACCTGTGTTCTGCACAGGGACCGCACCAAAGAAGGTGTGGGCAAAAGTCGCGGAAGGGGTCGGACTACCAGGTAAGTTTTGCGAATATGTGTCGGTTGCTAATGCAGCTATTGGATGTAATTTACTATTAACCATGCTAGCGGTAATGTTATCCCGGCATATCTGTCTCGCTACGTGTGTGCGTCTTGTCAGTGGTTGTGTGTCGCCACAGATGGAAAAGTCTGCAGGACACCTACATCAGGGAGAGAAAGGAGGGAGAAGGGAGGGCGGGTTCGCATCAACGCGTCCATCGCGCGATAGACACGATTGAGGAAATAAATAATAGTTCTCGTTTGCTGGTAACTAAAGTCGGTGCCTGTCGATACTACTATTATTGTTATCGTTGGTGTATATAGCTTTGAAATTTAGCCTACATCCATCACATACATTGTTTAATTAAACATAATATAAGACAGGAAAGACCAGACACTTATATAGGCTACTGTATTGAACATTTAAGCTAAATCAAGGCTGTTAGGCTGAAAGTAACCAGTTAAAATGATCACTAAATTAAAAAACTGGCATTAGGGAAATAACTAGTAGATAACTTTCTGATATGTCAGTAGTACCTCTTTCAGATGGGGATTCTTAGACCTACTGCCACTAGTGTGACTAACAATAAAAATCTTTGTGATGATAGGCATTATTATTGTCATTATTAGATGAGTTATGAGTTACCGAATAAATTAAGCATATTTTTTTTTTCAATTGTTTAATTTTTGATTTGTGTTACTGCAGAGGAAGCATCCAAGACACTTGCATCTGACCAAGGAAGACATGAGTCCATCTGAGATGAATGAACAGCCTAGTAAATCTGAACACGGACAAGAGGTCTCGCATCCCTTCAAACAAGTTGAACTTGAACTTGGACACAGCACATCCCAGAGTGCTGTTAGTAGACTGATGTTTGACTTTGTGATTGATGATGTTCAGCCTTTCTGCTTGGTTGAGCAGCCTTCATTCAAAAAGCTCATAGAGGGAATCAGTGGTGGCAGAACAGTCATGTGCAGCGCATTGTTTAGTGTTTAGTGTATTTAGTGTGTTAGTATTTCTTATACCAACTGACTGCATTTACTTAATGGTTTTCATAATGCTTTTGTTCTTATTTTGAAAGTGCAATAAGTGGACTAATATGTTAAACATGGTGTGAATGCTATGTCAAAGACTAAAGTAAGATAATTTTGTGTTTACTGAACAAGTAGCAGACTTTATTTCTATTTTGCATATTGTTCTGCAAGCCACTTTTAATTACGAATTCATACATCCACCGGCTGAATTTACGTTATGGTTTTCATTATCTTTCATTTGTTTGGCATTTTTTGTTGAAAATTTAGCAGGTGAACACTGGGTGTGTTTAAAACAATATTGTGGGTGCTCTTAATTCATAATGTGAAGTAAAACAGAGCATGCCATGTAAAAGAAACAGTTTTATTTTTGCTTAATAAACTGTAGAATGTGGTCACGACTATTTATATTTAGTTTCTTTTGTCTTTATTAGCATATTTGGTATTGGAAGAATCCAAAAGTAATTGAAAGTAATCAAATTACATTACTTTAATATTATGGTCCTTGGATTACGTTACTGACTACATTTTTCAACAGGTAACTAGTAACTGTATCGGAATACAATACCCCAGGGGGCTATGCACAAGACCATGGTTGTAGTTTACCTGATAGCTACGCTATATTTGATTTATTTTGTCATGTTTACTGAGCAGAGCCGGATCCCAACCAGTTAGGACAGAGCAGAATGTTTTACAGGGGAATGCAACAGTATCATGTAGCCCTTCTATTCTTATTATTGCTATTATTTCTCCATCTATGAGCGAGGTAATGCAACACCGGCTCCCATGAGTGGAAAATGTTTTCAAGTCAGAGCTTTGGACTATAATAACCACCGCAACCGACCAACAATGAAAACAACTGATGGCAAAGCGATGCAAGTTTCACACTTGAATTATTTAAACAAGCGAATGGCTCGCACATTTGAAATATTCACATTTACATAAATGGAACACATTTTTTTCAATTAATGTTTTATATTCAAGTGATTGCCTATGCACAATATATGCAATTATTTTTTGTCAACTGTTATAATGATGGTTTTTAATTTTTTTTTTATATTTACAGTTTCAGAATGCTGTACAAGAAAAACACCAGAAAATAAAGCATCTACACCCTGAAATCTGAAAAAACCTATGGCGGTTGAAAGTTTTTTTGATTTTAATATGCAAATTATACATTTCTGAGCATTTTGACACTAGAATTTCTCGGAGTATATAGTATGTCCATAGTATAGGAATATCCATAGTATACTATAGGAACATAGTATATCCCATAGTTTGGCAACAAGTATAACATTCCCCATTTTACACAGTCACAACACTCAAAAGTGGGAGTAGATAATTAACAATTATACAACACATAGATCCAACTGAGCAATCTGATTGGTCAATCAGACAGAATGTGCTCAAATGAGCAATTGACCTCTCCGGTTCTACGTGATTAACGTGAATGACCCAATTGACCAAAAAAACGGCGATTGTAGCCGAAAGGCGACAAGTTTGCAGGCCTGATGATTATAGAAAATATTAATAACAAAATAAATAACTGATGAAATTTTTGTTGGTGTCTCCACAAAAGCATGTTTTTTTTTTTTTTATGTGTTTTTTAGGCCAGGGCATCTGTTGCTCAACAATGACTCATTTACAATGGCATAATGTCATATTTTTCCTTTTTCAAAAAATTGCAACACAGTTGATTTGAATATGGGTTGGATGCCCTGATGAACCAGGTGAGTGAGCCTTTGTGGTACTGTGTGAACATTCCAAGAGGGCCTGAAAGGAAACTCTGAGGCCAGGTATGAAAACAGTGTCATGTCCTTGGGGGTCAGGGAACCCATCTCTGATTCTCCAAACACAGCTGAGGATGACATATCGGTTTCCTTGCCCAAAGGAACCCTGTTGCCAACAGATAAAATGTCTATAGGCAGCATAGTGGTACTCCTGGTTGTCATCCCCAGGCTCACTGGCCTGGCCTAATACCATAATGTCCATTCAGTACTGCCTTAATGAAGGTTTTCTACGTATTCACAGGCAGTACTGGGACAAGGGTGGTACTCGAATGACACAATTAGCTGGATCCTGGCCGCAGCGATCCCTCTCCCAGCCCATAGGCATATCCATATAGTTACTGCAAGTACACCATGGTACCCCTGGCACTCCGACAAAAGGTGGGGCAGCATGCCTGCTCAGATACATCACCAAGACATCAAAAAAAAAAAAAAAAAAAGGCCTTGCTGCCTCTCCAGTAGTTGAGAGTAGGGTTGCAATATTTTGTGAATTTTTACAGTTGGAAACTTTCCATGATAATTAACAGGAATATATGGGAATTAATGGGAATTAACAGGAATAAACTAGAAATATGCAAAATTTCAGGTTAGCCTGTAACAGGGAACTTAAATGTAGTTGGAAAAAAATATCTTGATTAAAACAACCAGATTTAATGCAAATTCAGCTGAATTTCTAACCTGCACTGTGCATTCCTCCATCACGCGCAGATAATTTCTAGAATCCTGCACACTGCAACAGGACTACCGAAGCCACACTGCTGCATTTGAGCCAATGGACTACATCCGGTCAAGTAAGTTTTGATATTACTGGGCTAAATATATTTGACCTATGGTATTCAAGTGTACCTAGGAAAAAATAAATCAAAATGTGTTTGTACAGTAGCTTGCTAGTAGGTAAATCAGATATGTTAAATGTAAGCTAACACTATTTCACTGACAATTTAAGAGGCTATCTATCATGGTGCTAGGCAGCTCAACTGTGATGTTTCTTCAGCCTTCTGCTTTGGGGGAGCTTTCATTTTACATTTTGAATGGGAATTTTAATTGGGAATATGTTTATTTTATTCAACATTCATGTTTTTTTGTTGATCAATGAAAGAATCGATCAAAGTTCTACTCACGACTTTCTATCTACACTCCCATCTGTCAAAACCTTTGTTTTAAGCCAGGCAAGCTGGATGCTGCTTTCGCACAGTGGTCAGACAAAGGTTTCTCCGTCATCAAGGACCTCTAATCTAATGACTGCTTTGTTTCCTTCGCTCAACTACAAGCAAAATTTGGTCTCCCTTCCAGCCATTTTTTCTGGTATTTATTAGAAAGTTAGAAATTTTGTCAGGCAGTCGATCCCTCACTTTGAAACGATGCCGGAGCAACACAGCTTTTATGAGCTTATGACTAAACCCCCTACTTTCAAACACTTAATCTCTCAGTTTGTTAATCTTTTTAGTTTGGCAACCCCTTCTCTCCATATTAAGGAGGCCTGGATATCAGATACTGGAGATGAGATTTCAGATACGTTATGGGCCCAGGGACTGAGTAGGATCAAAACTTGTTCTATTAATGCCAGACTGCAACATATTCAGTTAAAAGTCATTCATCAGTTACATTTTTCTAAGACTGAACAGGATCCTTCCCTCTGTCTCTGCTAGATGTGATAAATGCAAATCAGATGACAGTACTCTGGGTCACCTTTTCTGGTCATGCTCTGAGCTCAGGAAATTTTGGGATGATATTTTTCTTTTTTACAGTGAAATATATGGTAAACAGCTGGATCCCTGATAGTCCTCTGATAATACTGGGCTGTTCCAACTTTTCTCTCACTCTTCCCTTATCACTACAACAAGCCCTCATGTTTGATATGGTCGTAGCAAAATGGACTATTCTGAGAGAGTGGAAATCAGTTTCCCCGCCCTGTTTCAAAAAATGGTTGAATGACATGGTTTGCTGTATATATTTGGAAAAATTCCATATACTCTGTCAGACTCACCTCACAGGTTCATTGATGTCTGGGGACCTTTAATTGAGTACATTCGAAGGGCTCTATTTTCTCAGACCAGGCGAGGCGGGGGCACAGCGCAGCGCAGCTGCACCAACTGGGTGTAGTCAAGTGGATTTTGCAATTTTGGCACGCCGTGCGCCATGGCGCAACTACTGCGCCGTTCTTCCTACCGGCGCAAAGGAGGAGAGAAGGCGTGGAGTGGGTTTGACACAGCCAATTCACTTTAAACCAATCAAATGAGCCCGTCCTCTCCTTTAAAATGCGCTGCGTGAAGGCGTAATGAACGTTTACACAATTGACGTGGAAGAAGAGAGCAGCAGCATCACACACTCAGGACAATGAGGCCAGTCTTAGATGCTGGAATGTTGCTGGAGCCACCTGCCATCCATCCATCCATCCATGCATCTATCCTCACATTCGTCTTCCTCAGTCCCCTGTCTTTCCATTACCTACCTGCCTCACATCTCTCTTTTTCCAGATCTGTCAAAGCTCTGTTAAAGTTATTGATTTTTACGAGCAAATATAAATTTAACTGTGAAGCCCCCATTTTTAATGAGTGTTTTTACATCATTGGATAATCCTTGCCATCTTCATATAAATACATGTTTGTTTTGTAACTTTCGACTCCATCACTTACTGATGCAACAACACACTAGAGATTAAAACCAAATCCGGTTCATGAAAGCTTTTACATTTGCTGTTCTAAACGCCCAGTGTCTGGCAAGGAACTGATGCATTTTACATTTTCGAAATGTGTGGAATCAGGGTTTCCGTTGGCACCAGACAACGTGAAAAATTGGCACCAGACAACGTGACCGGCAGGTTTTCAATTTACCAGACAAATGTTTGAAATTCCAGTCAAATATTATCTGAATTTATTGAGCTTAAAATTATATGCAGGCTGTATAAGAATGATATCAAGGCATGTCAATTTATAGTGTAATCATTTTATTGAAAAGTAGGCTATATCAAATAAAATGAGTGCCGTCAATTGACTCACGTGCATAACTTCTAAAATAAATAAATATTGCACAAGGCTGTGCTCTTTTAACATGAACATTGCATACAATTGCAAACAATTGTTTTTGCTGCGCTGTTTTGATCCGGTTCTGCAGAGAAAAACCTCTCTCTCTCTCTCTCTGGTACACTGGAGACAGTGATCACGCAGGATATTTTTAAAAAATAAATAAATAAATAAAATTACGTGAAAATTGACTGTTTTAATACAATTCAAATTGTGCTTAGAGGGAATATTTTCACCGGACATTTAAAAATTACCGGACTTTGGCAGATTTTAGGCTACCAGTCATAGTCCGGTGATTACCGGATAACGGAAACCCAGTGTGGAATATTTATATATATGGAAGAAGAACTGTGTAATTAACACGAGCAGCGCCAGACACCATGACTGGAAAAAAGACATCACCGTACTGGACACATTGTTTGACTGACAGGTGATCAGGTTGGGTTTCCATTACGCATGCCAAACGGTGCCAATTTCCTTTGATCTGACATCAGTTGTGACGGGACAGTCGATATGGAGATACATTTATGTGCTGATTAAGATTATAGCACTGAGTAGTGTTTTTTGTGGGTATTTATTGCATTATTAATGTGCCTGAGAATCTGTGAGGTTTTGGTGACGTGTGCGCACTGCCCGCCGGTCAGCCAAAATTCCACTACGCTGGCCCCGCTGCGCCTTGCGCCGAAAGTAGACGTGGTTTCAGATGGCGAGCTTTGGGTGCACCTTGGCGAAGCATTTTGGCACGAAAACGTCACTGCGCCAAGCTGAATCTGTCGGCACCTCCCCCTGCTGCGCCGCCACTCCCATCTCGGCGCACGTCGGTCTGCAAATACAAAACTGTGTGCCCCTTGGGTTGCACTGGTTGAAAATTAACTCTGCGCTGGGTGCGCCTCACTGCGCCACCCTGCGCTGCGCCAGGAAAATAGAGCCCGAAGAGATAATTGTCGCCCACCGAACTAACTATGTTGGACTGTATCACTGTCTTATTTTTTACTGTACCAACAGCACTGCGCTTGGAACAACCAAACCTCTATTCTCCATGACTTCTCTAGGTCTCGGCTCTGTGGACTCGGACTTTAAAAACCCATTTCAAACCCATTTTTGTTTGTTTTGCATGTATGTCTGTATGTTGTTAAATTGAAAAACTTTATAAATAAAGTAAAAAAAATCCTACTCACAAATACATCATTTTAAAAAATTTGTATTACTTTGCACACGTCTGCTCATGACAAAAGAAAATGTTTATATTTAAGTTTGTATATAATGCAGTCTGTAAAAATCACCACAAATTTCCAGTTAATTCCTGTTAATTCCCATATTTTCCTGTTAATTCCCATGGAAAGTTTCCAACTTGAAACATGTCCAAAATCCATTTCAGGAAATTTTTTGTAAAGTTTCTGAAGCTGGGAGATCAGCTCCCTGTGCTCCTCAAGCCTCAACTCTTGAAGACGTCTGAGGAAATAAAACACAGGAAAGCCACAAATAAGCTGCATGATGTTGGCAGTATGTTAATGGCCTTTGTAATGGTTTGCAGGCTGTCTAGCATGTCGTCAACATGTTTAAAACAATAACAGGGGTTTGAAAAATACCAAGATATAACTATGCAGCATTCACTATAATAATTTATTAGCCTTGGTGACGTTACACTACAATAACACAAACTACAGACTACAGTAACATAAACCACCGAGCTCAGTAAATACCACTTTGTATTGTAGTGGTATTGCTCATATTGCACAGACCAGTTAGGACGACATCGAAGTTATTTCATTAAAAACATTACACATCTCCTGTGCATCTCTTCAGAGCGTTTCCAGGCTCTCCTCACTTTAATTTCTTGAAGCTGCCACAGCAGCAGCCATGCCAGGCCCTCTACCTGACCTAGCGCTGCCTGCTCCACCGTGTCTCCCTTTTCCTCCCCACTGACCTCTGTCACGTTAGCGGGTAGTGTATCCGGTACCTTCCTCAGCAAAATGAGAAAAAATCTATATCCTGCTAACCTATATCACTAACAGACCACTTAGCTAATGTTAACTTGTATTTACATGCCAACCAGCTAGCCAACGTTCAATGAAATGCAATCACAATGTGGAACAAGTAACAACAATATTCACAATATTACCTATAGACATACAGACAATGTGACTCATATAATTTCTTTAACTATCGAATTGAACCTCATCACTTGATATCACGGACGTATTCAGGCTGCTCGATGAGGTCGCAGATGACATCATGGAAGTTGTATAGCAGGCTTCTATAGCTCCTCTTACACATTTACAAAGGAAGGGGTGAGCAGAGGAGTATTTAGTGGGTTGCAATCATAGACTGTATGGTTGCAATCTGCAACCTCACCACTAGATGCTGCTAGATCCTACACACCATTACTTTTAAGTAATCCGCCTTAAGGCGTGTTCACACCGGACGCGATGCACACGATTTAATTTGCCCGTAACGCACGTAACGCGTCGCGTGACCATGGAATCATTTATTTCCTCAATCGTGTCTATCGCGCGATGGACGCGTTGATGCGAACCCGCCCTCCCTTCTCCCTCCTTTCTCTCCCTGATGTAGGTGTCCTGCAGACTTTTCCATCTGTGGCGACACACATCCACTGACAAGACGCACACACGTAGCGAGACAGATATGCCGGGATAACATTACCGCTAGCATGGTTAATAGTAAATTACATCCAATAGCTGCATTAGCAACCGACACATATTCGCAAAACTTACCTGGTAGTCCAACCCCTTCCGCGACTTTTGCCCACACCTTCTTTGGTGCGGTCCCTGTGCAGAACACAGGTTGTGTCGTAGAGCTCCGGTAGCCCGCACACGGCAGCCCGGCAGTCCGCACACGGCAGCCCGGCAGCCCGCACACAGCAGCCCGACAGCCCTGCAGCCCTGCAGCCCGCACACGGCAGCCTGGCAGCCCGGCAGCCCAGTAGCCCGTACACGGCAGCCCGGCAGCCTGGCAGCCCGGCAGCCCGGCAGCCCGCACAAGGCAACAAAATTGTCCTCCATTTTTCAATTTCCTTCGGCAGTTCTTGACATTACACTACTCACAAAAAGTTAGGGATATCCGGCTTTCGGGTGAAATTTCAGGATGAACCTAAAATGCATTATAACCTTTACAGGTGAACTTAATGTGACCTTCTGTAAACTTTTGAAAGCACATGTCCAACTGTTCAATGTTTCAGTACTTTTTGTACAAGTTGCTGTTCTCTAACAAGGAGTTTAACGGCAAAATTCACATCAGGTGTTTGATGCTCCAGCTCATCGAGGTCGTATCATTAGGGAATGGCTGCTGGAGACTGGGGTACCTCAAATGGAGTGGCCTGCACTTTCTCAGACCTGAATCCCATAGAAAACGTCGTTGTCAAGCTGTAATTGATGCTCAAGGGCACATGACAAGTTATTGACACTGACATTTTTTGTTGTGGTATATCCACCACTGTTGTTGGCTTTTGTTTCAAGAAATTGTTTGAGATGAGGAAATCACCAGTGTATGCTTCTACTTAAATGCCCTACTTTCATGATATAATATCACTGTAGCGTGAACATTTTACATTTTCCATAAATTTCACCCAAAAGACAAATATCCCTAACTTTTTGTGAGTAGTGTAGGTGACGTAGGGAGAATATCAACACTGATTGGCTATCGCGTCAAAGTATCACACGATGTTGCATCAAAAGTTGAAATTTTTCAACTTGCGCAATGAGGCGCTGGAGGTGATGAAGCGTCATCGCGTCACGTGTATCGCGCCAAACGCGCCGCCCGGCCCGAAATCGTCTGTGATCGCGTCTTTGCATTGACTTTTATGTAAACTTCGCGTAATATCGCGTCCGGTGTGAACACGCCTTTAAGAAGGCAATCCATAGCTTGGTGAAGCAAAGTGAAGTTATATCCACTAGTGCATAGTTCCGTTTTCACTTGGTCTATTCTCTCTGTCGTTTGGCAGGTTAGTGCTCAGGTCCAGGAAGAACACAACAGGTTCTCCCTAGAACAAGATAGATTTGTTGCATTGTTTTGATAACTTAACTGCAGAACATAGAATTTGTTCCCAGTATTGGTAACTGAACAGAATGGGTCTCAAGACAGGATTTCCAGCTGATCAACTTTCTCAAGGTGCATGTCATTCTACTCGTGTAGCTTCATGGTTCAATCTGATTCCCACACATGGTCTTCAGTGGTACCAAGTTTCTAAACCTCAGTAATCTGGGAGTAGGGTTAGGGTTAGAAGTTATACTATCAACCGATGCTTTCAAACTGGAGACGCACTGATTAATCCCTGCCATTCTGGAATCCAGTTTTTCAGACAGAGTTGTGTTTCTGCTTCTGATTACTTGTACGATAGTGGAGTCACCATTGTCTTCTTGGGCCATGTTGCTATCTCTTCCATCTTAATTGTTGTAGTTTGACAACAACGCATCACTAGCAGTTGAAAACTGATCATTCTTTGTCTTTTTCTGTTTAGTTTTTTGTTACCTCGTCATTTTGCTGTTTTATTTAATAAGGTTACTTCTGGTGAGTTTTTTCTTTTCAATCGAGAAGGCACAATTAATGTTGACGGAAGCAAGAGCTCTGCAGCGACTGTCTATCTCAGTGTTTCCCAACCTTTTTTGTCTTGTGTACCCCCTGAGCCTTTTTGTCAGACCACGAGTACCCCCTCACTCATACGTGGCTATGGGGGGCGGGGGGGTAAACAGCAAAATTTCAGAGAGTAATTGCTGTCTGGCACGATTGTACATCTCTCTCTGAACTCTCTTATGCTCCTTTGAAATTTGCCATTAAGTGCTGAGCCCTCAGCATGTTCATAGGTTTTAAATAATGCTATTAAAAGCAATAATCCTAATTTCTTTACTCACTGTTCTATTTCCACTACAGTCCATCAAAGTAGCTTTACAAAGAACTAGAAACTCAAAATAAGCTCTAAAACTACAGGAAATACCTTGAATAATCCAACTACATCAAACTATTCTTCAAAAAAATTTATTGTAGTGTCAACAAAAAACAAAGCAAGATATGGCATCAAATAGTGACATACAGTCGCTACAATGTTTGAGCTGTACACTGTCCCTTTTAGATCAAATAAGAAAATGACATGAAACTGTGCTACAAAATAATGCAGTTTAAAATGCAAAAAAATAGATATTTATCTAGAGAAAAACTCAAAATATCAGTAAAATATGAACTATTTCTGACATTAATATCCTGACAGACTTTTTAAAATAATAAAAAGCTCAGTGTTTGCTCCTCCTGTGGTCTGTCCTCTCTCTCCCTCACTGTCCTGCACTCGCTCCAGCTTGGAAACAGTTGTTAGCTATTAGCTTAGACAGTGAGCTGAAAGAGGCAGGTTTTGGACCAAGCAGGGGAAAAATATTGCTTTTCATATTACAACCTTGTGCTTGGTGAACAAGTGGTGTGATAAATGACTCACTGGCTTTCACTTGAGGAAGTTTTCTTGCTAGTTCTCATCAGGCTGTTGCCTCTCAGGCTGACGGACTGACTGAAAGTTACCGAGCTGCCGGCAGCAGGATGCGGACCAAACCACTTTGAGGCATGGGGGAGGTCATAACTTTTAAACACTTAAAAACCCACTATTTTATATTTATAATTAGCACCGCTTGCATTGCACTTTCATTGAATATTACTATATTATTCAAAATTTATGGATGGAGGGGTCTTGTCCCCCCCGACACCCCCGGGATTTCCGCCTATGTTTTCACGTACCCCCTGCAATGTGCTCGCGTACCCCTAGGGGTACGCGTACCCCCGGTTGGGAAACACTGGTCTATCTAACTTCGCTTAATCATGTGTTCCCCTTCTAATTCAGTTTAAGGTTCTTCATTGCATTCATCTCTGAGAATCTAGACTTGCAGTTACCCAATGTTGATGAGTCTTGCAACAGATGTCACTGCAGTCCTACCAGTTTGACACCTTTTGGTCCTGTCCTCAGCTAACTGAATAATGGGCCATTTTTTGGAACAATGTCTCATGTGTTTGGTATTGATTTGAAGCCCAGTTGTCAGACAGCAATATTTGGCATCACTGATAATTGTTACATGATTGACAATAAAATTAAAGATGTCACCTCTTTCCTTCTCTAACAGTTTATAGGGAGGATCCTACTTGATTGGAAGTCCCCCAGACACTGCTTGATAAAGCAATTTTCTAAAGATAGAGAAAATAAATTTTATAGTAACAGGCAACCCTGGTCAATTCAGTCTGCTTGGGATCCTATTATTCAATATTTTAAACTTAAAATCTTCCCAGAACCTCGTCATTATCAAATGGTAGACACTGTCATATCGTTTCAGTGATTAGGTATTCTGGTGCACTGGTATGTTGTAGTGCTGTACAGTAGTTGTATCTGTATCTGGTGTATCTGTATGTATGTATTGTTGTATCTGAATTTATGTATCCATCCATTTCTATTAGTCCCCTGGGGTCACCTGTTTGCATAGCTCAAAATCATACTATATGAGATCGAGTCAGGAGATCAAGCCCTCCTGCAGAGCCTGCCAGAGGAAAGTGTTTGCCCCCACGCCAACACCACCTATTTGCACTCACATCTCCGGGACGACCATCCTGGTTTGTTTACCGAACTCCAGGTGAAATTAATCAGCATAAGTTAAAAAAAAAAAAACTTTAACCCTATAAAGCCATTTGTATCATATATGATATACATTTTCAATTCCGTTTTTTGTTTTCAGTTTAATAATAAACTGAAAACATAGAATATAACCACTACCCAGTCAATTAATGTTACGAAAGGTATAACATACTCAGTGAAAAATATAACCCATTGGGGCAGGGCGATATACCGAAAATTTACCGATACCGAAATTTATGATAACCGACGTCACTTTGCTCATGTCAGTATGTGCGGTATTTAAAAAAAACAAAATAAAAGTCGTTTTTGTCTTTAGGCTGTGTGTGTAGGTAGGCATGTTCATGTCCCTTTAAGACGCTGTACTACGTGTACAGCGTGTGTAGTCACATGACTCCACCCCATCCAGTTAGCAACAAGAAGGGAAAGAGACAATGAGGAAATGGTGGACGGTTAAAATGTAGAAGCTGAAGTAGATTTAGTCGAGGAGGACTTGCTTGTCATATTTTATACTTTTAAACTTGTTTTGATTGCGTTTGATATGCATGAAGGCTAGAATTGCGAAACATTATTGGATAATTCTCGGAATCTTAGCTCTGGTGGCGGCGTGATGACGTTTGCTTGAAGCACGCAGCGCCAGCTGAGCTCAAAGGGCAGGGCCTTTGTTTGGAAGAGACGCCTGGCTTCCAAGTCCGATGGAAAGTTTTAATGTTAGTTTGAAGGAACCACCTAATGTTAAATTAGACCTTGCATAATGTTATGCTTTGAGCAAAATGGCTAACGTTAGTTAGCAAGATGAGCGGGCCATATGATGCTGGAATTTCCATTAGCAAGATAGCAATCTAATTAGCCAGCTAACGTTAGCTAGTTCTAATGTTAATTCCAGCATGGTCTGCTTGTCTTGCTAACTAACGTTAGCCATTTAGCTTTAAGCATATGCTTGCTACGTAAGGGCCTAGTCTTCCAGCTAGCTAGCTAACTAGCAACTCCAAAAGGTGACACTGTCACCTTTTTTACTCTGAGGAGTTTGCATGTCTGACTTCTGTAAATACAACAGTTATAGCAAATAGGAGGCATACTGTCAATAAAACTGGCTGTGTAGCAAGAAATTATGCTTCCATTGCCCCATCTAGTGGCGAACAGAAAAATACTTTCCTTCCATTGCAATAAATAGGTCCAGGGAGGCATACTGTCAATATCACTGTTTTTGGAGCAATTAGCCCCCAATTCTGGGCCGCAAATAGCCGCCTGGTTCTTTTAAACGCCTGGGGTCTGCACCCATTTTGCGTATTAAACGCCCACCCGAATAACCGCCAGGGCGATTATTTGCATTATATTGAGGTAAACCCAAAATAAGGCTATTCACCTTATTTTTGCAGAAGTAAACAGTAGCCGCACAATAACTATGCGGCACTTCCGTTTTCTGTCAAAATAAGAGAGCTAGCTAACGTTAGAAAAAAAGAGTGTACTGTAATCTTAAATTGACCAACTAACTCTTATTTTGGCAGAAAACGGAAGTGTCAGAGGGAACGACTCAGAGCATGAGCGGTTTGCACTATGTTTGTATGTAGAGATATGTTTACCTTATGTCTTACAGTACTTTTGTAGTAAAAAATATGTTGGACAGTAATTGTCATCACAATAATGGCCTGGTGCAGGTCTGTGTAAAAATAAATAAAGGCCTGCAGCGAATAGCCGCCTGGTTCTTTTAAACGCCTGGGGTCCAAGTTGATTTGGCATATTAAATGCCCGGGCTATTAATTGGTGAAATACGGTAAAGAAGGTGTCTTTGATTAGCGATTACTAAATTAAATAATACAGGTTGTAAATTAAAGTCATGGATTTTATTGGGTCAGTTCATGCTTTATATTGAAAATACTTTTTTTTTTTCCCCAGACTAAAGAACCAAAAGAGACTGCTAGGCAACCAACAATAACAGAGACTCTGCAGAAACAGGCTGCATATGTGCCAACCTCAAAGAACCTCACTGCTGTGGTGGAGGGGTCATGCAGGAGAGATGCCTCAGCTTTCCAGGATGGCATGAAGGCTTTTGTGCATACCAGCAATGTGTATTCCTTCTAAGTGAATTTTTAGTGCTAGTGGGAACATTCTCACACCTCATCAAGCAAAACTTAAGCCTGAAAAAGTTCATGTTTTGACATTTTGGCACTTTAATCTACCCTTAAAAGTATTAAGGATTTGAACATTTGTCACATTCCATGCCACAAGCCATGGAACCCGAGAGCTAATGAGGAGGAAGCCTTGGAGTCCATCCTTCAGGTGACCAATAAGCTGCAATCGATATCTCCTTATGCACCCATCTTTGTGCTTGGTGACTTCAACCGCTGTTCACTGAAGAAAACACACAAGAACTTCTACCAGTATGTCACTTGCCCAACCAGATACAAAAAAAACTCTTGATATGTGTTATGGCTCGGTCAAAGGTGCATTCAGGTCCCTCCCCCTTCCTCCACTGGGAGGGGCCAACCATAACTGCGTGCAGCTCATCCCAGCTTATCGCCCTGCCCTCAGGAGGGGTAAAATCATCACCAAACAGACCAACAACTGGTCTGAGGACTCCATCCTGAGTTTGCAGGGCTGCTTTGACTGTACGGACTGGGATATGTTTAAGGAATCATGCAGTGACATTCATGAGCTGACTGACGTTGTCAGTAGTTATGTTACTTTTTGTGAAGACAGTCTGATCCCAAAAAAGACTGTTAAGGTATTTCCTAATAGCAAACCTTGGGTATCAAAATCATTGAAAAAACTGCTTAACAAGAGGAGAAGAGCATTTCAAGAAGGCAACCTTACAGAGCTGAACCTGCTTAAAAGGGAAATTAAGAGTGAAATAAAACAGGCAAAACTGAACTGAAGGAGAACTTGCCAACAATAGGTTGGGGTCTGTTTGGAATGGCTTAAAAACCATAATTGGTTCAGAAAACAAAAGCAACAAAAAAGTGTCTCTCGATTTAAATTCTGACATTCACTTGGCACAGGAGTTCAATAAGTTTTTTCTTAGGTTTGATTCTCTTGATTTTAGTAATGACATTTTAAATCTTAAAAACAACCTATCTTGCCCTGGACTTGCTCCCTTTGATGTTCTCTCTGTGGCCAAATCTTTTAAACAGACCAAAACCGGGAAAAGCCCGGGTCCTGACAAAATAAGTAGTCGACTGCTCTCCTCCTGTGCGGAACAATTAGCCCCCATCTTTTATCATATCTTCCAGCTGTCTTTGTACCAACAGAGGGTGCCAAGGTGTTGGAAACAGTCCACAGTTATACCCGTGGCCAAAATCAACCATCCCAAAGTTTTTAATGATTTTAGACCTGTGGCTCTGACTTCCCTTGTCATGAAGTCTTTCGAAAAACTGATAAAAAGGGCTCTACTTAGCAAGACTGAACACCTACTGGACCCTCTACAGTTCGCATATAGGGCTGGACGAGGAGTAGAGGATACTACTGCCTGCTTATTAAATCTTGTTTTCAAACACCTCAAAGGAAACAAAAACCATGCCATGCTGCTATTTGCAGATTTTTCATCAGCTTTTAACACAATCCAGCCTCACATTTTAATTGATAAACTTATCAACAATTTTAACTTAGATCTTAGCATTGTGGGCTGGATCCTTGATTTTTTAACATCAAGAACACAGAGAGTGAGAGTAAATGGATGCATGTCGGCGGAACTGACATCATCCACTGGGTCTCCTCGGGGCTGCGTCCTCTCCCCTCTCCTTTTCATTTTATATACCAACGAATGCCGCAGCCAGCAGGAAAACAGATTCATCTTAAAGTTTGCTGATGACTCAGTAATAGTCATTCTCCTTAGCGACAATGAAAATAGCCATGGTCCTGTAGCTGACGAATTTGTAGACTGGTGTGACAATGCTTTCCTTCAACTAAATGTGAAGAAAACTAAGGACATGTACATTGATTTTAGACACAAGCCCTCTAATATTAATCAGACAACTAGAGCTGAAACGATTACTCGAAGTAATCGAGTACCTCGATTCTTTTTTTGCCTCGGGTAATTTTCCCTGCCTCGAAAAATCGCTTAATAAATAAAGAAATAAAAATATAAATCTGCGGTGTTTCGCACGGACTATTTTTAACGTGGCACAACCGCGCGTTAGTTTTTCTCCTCCTGCGCTGCTGTGTGTTCATGCCGAGGTGTGTGTGTGTGTGTGTGTGTGACTGAGGAGCACACACCCACCGGCGCTGTCTGAAGCGTAGCGCGGTGAGAACAGAGTTAAAACAGCAGCGCACTGACATAGACTGTGTAAAAAAGTGAAGAGTCGCCACTCCGCTATATTTTCATTGGCTGACAACAGCACACTGGCTTAACTTGTCTATTCAGAGAAGAGGTATCACTTCGGCTTATTTTTCAATCTATGTTATCACATGCATACTACTGCTCATTCATTGGTAGCTGAATTGTTAGGTCTGTCTGATAAGCAATTTAAATTTTTAAAATAATAATAATTTAATATATTGTTAAATAAAAAAAAAAAAAAGCCAACATGATGCAGGTCAAAGACTAAAAAAAAGACTATTGACTAAAACTAGACTAAAATACTTTGTAATTTAGTCGACTAAAACTAGACTAAAATACTTTGGATTTTCTTCGACTAAAACTAGACTAAAATGCCAAGACTTTTCGTCGACTAAAATGTGACTAAACAAAAAAGAATACAAGTTGACTAAATATGACTAAAACTAATAAGGGCATTTGACACAAGACTAAGACTAAAACTGTCCTTTAATGTAATACATTTGTAATGTTATAATACCGTACATATATATATATATATATATATATATATATATGTATATATATATATATATATTTATATATATTACACAATTGCTCTTTATCTTGGCAAAAACACATTTTATCCGATTACTCGATTACTCGGCAGAATTTTTGGTCAAATACTCGATTACTAAAATATTCGATAGCTGCAGCTCTACAGACAACATGCATTAGATGTCGTTGAAAATTATAAGTATCTTGGCACTATTGTGGACAACAAGCTTAATTTTACTTGCCACTCTGATGCTTTGTGTAAGAAAGGCCAGCAACGTCTGTCCTGCCTGAGGAAACTGTCCAAGTTTCAGGTCGACAAGTCCCTTATGGTCCTTTTTTATAAATCATATATTGAATCTGTCCTGACTTTCTCTCTTCTCTGCTGGTTTGGTAACCTTAACACTAGGTCCAAAAATGCTCTTAGCAGAGCTGTCAAAATGAGCAATAAGATTCTGGGTGTGAATCAGTGTACACTATCTGACCTGTTTCATAGGCAGATATTTAGAAAGGCCAAGGTCATTCGGTCTGACAGCTCCCACCCTTTACATTCGGAGTTCCAGCTGTTGCCTTCTGGATCCCGGCTCAGGTTTCACCATGTCAAGAGTAACAGATATAAGTACTCCTTCATCCCTACGGCCATTTCACTTTTGAATGCGGATCTGGGGAGGAGTCGTACTTGACTTATATTCTGTGCCTCGTCACTTGGCTCATCTGTTGCTGACTCTGATTTTGATGACTATGGTTTTTCATATCCTTATTTTTAAATGTCATGATGATGGTGTTGCCGTTGTTATTGACGGTATTGTTGTGATGTTGATGATGATGAAGATGTTCATACTGACATTATGCACTTTACCTACTCCGTGTAGGCTGTTTTTGACACTAGGCTACTTCCTACGCACTTGGCATATTTTTCTTATTATTGGCTATGTCCCAGTGTCTTTGCTTCGGCACACTCCCATCTCCCCCCCGAACTTTGTTTGTATGTACCTGTGTGTTTCTGTTTACTTGCTTGCAAAACCAATTGCCCTACGGGGACACTGACAATAAACTTGAACTTGAACTTAAGGCTAGCAGTATTGTTTAGTCACTGAAAAATGCCTGTGTTGTTGAGGTTATTTTATATTAAAAATAATTGTTATTTTAATTTAAGGGATTCCAAAAAAAAAAAAGTTTTTTTTTTATTTTTTACAACTCAACTCAACTAAAAAAATTTAATACCATCCCATGCCTAGTTCCAACTAATGTAATTGTTGGTTTGCATGTGTGCCACCCCTCTCCTTTTAAGCCAGTGACCCCAAAGTTGGCCTCAGATTTTTGGGGTCACCTCTCTTTGCTGAGAGCACAAAGGGTTTTGTTGGAGAGTTGATCAGTCAAAACGATATTTATCAGACTGCAATATCCCTATGACGGGCACACAAAAACAAGCTTTAATTCGATACTGTAATGCTGCAACATTCTAAACCACCACAATACAGCATGTCCATGATTGTGAAGTAACTTTTATTTTTACTGACTTGTAATGATCAATCGATAATGTGATGAGATAATCTGAAATATGAGCCCCATATCTTGAAATTAACCTTTTTAGCTTAACCCCCTGGCTTCAGCTCCAGACTGTCAAAGTAAACAGGCCCAATACGCTGTACTAGTTTATTTTTATTCAATGTTAAGTATATGCACATGGACCTGTTTATGCTTACAAATAACTGCATCTTGCATCTCAGAACTGTTCTGCCAAGATTCCACCAGCACGTCCACATCCCCACCAGAGGAAACAACACACTGGACCATGTCTACACCAATGTTCCTGGCAGCTACAGAGCCCTCTCTCGTCCTCATTTTGGCCAGTCAGACCACATCTCCCTGCTTCTCCTGCCTACCTATGTCCAGCTGACAAAAAGGGTCAAACCAACTGTAAAAACAGTTAGGGTGTGGACAGATGAAGCTGCAGCGGCTCTACAGGACTGTTTTGAATGCACGGACTGGCAGATGTTCAGGGATGCTGCTACCCAGGAGAACCATATTGACCTTGAAGAATACGCATCATCAGTGACATCATACATCAGCAAATGTGCTGATGATGTGGTAAAAACAAGGACAGTTAAATCATTCCCTAATGAGAAAGCCTGGATGAATGGAGAGGTGAGAGCTCTATGTGGAGCCAAAAAAGCTGCCTTTAAGTCAGGTGACAAAGAAGCCTACAACACTGCCAGAGCAAAACTGAAAGCTGGCATCAAGGAGGCAAAGCGAAGGCATCAGCAGAGACTGGAGAGAGACCTAAACACCAACAACAGCAAAGACTTGTGGCAGGCGGTCAAAAGTGTTATAGGCTACAAAAGCAGGAGCGCTCCCATCATGTGTGAGGCCACGTTACCAGATGAGCTAAACACATTTTATGCTCGCTTTGATCTCCTCAACAGAGAGTCAGCTGTAAAGTCTACTCCGCCTCCAGAGGAGCGGCCACTATCAGTATCCACAGTGGATGTGAGGAAAGTCCTGCTGAAAGTGAATATGAGTAAAGCTGCTGGGTCTGATAACATCCCTGGCCGTGTACTAAAAACATGTGCCAACCAGCTAGTAGATGTCATTACTGACATTTTCAACATATCGCTGTCACAGGAGAGTGTTCCCACCTGAACAACATCCCTGCCAGTCTGGACCCTCAGCAGTTTGCATTCAGAACCAACAGATCCACAGAGGATGCCATCTCCACTGCTCTCCACTCAGTCTTCACTCACCTTGAGAAAAGCAACACCTACATCAGAATGCTGTTTGTTGATTTCGGCTCAGCTTTCAACACAATCTCCCTTATGAAGCTGATTGGAAAACTGTACACTCTGGGCATCAGTAACACTCTCTGCAACTGGATACTGGACTTCCTCACAAACAGACCCCAGTCAGTTCGGATTGGCAGTCTCTCCTCCTCCATTCTAGTGCTCAACACCGGAGCCCCCCAGGGCTGTGTGCTCAGCCCTCTCCTGTTCATGCTGTCCACCCACGACTGCAACCCCCGACATGGAGAGAACTCTATTGTGAAGTTTGCGGAGGACACCACCATCATCAGACAGATCTCCAACAATGATGAGTTTTCATATCGGGAGGAAATCAACCATCTTGCAGAATGGTGCACAGTAAACAACTTACTGCTCAACGTCAGCAAAACCAAAGAGCTGATAGTTGCTTTTAGAAAAAAGGAGGCAAAGACACACAACCCTGTCTACATCAATGAAGCTGAGGGTGGAGCAAGTGAGCAGTTTTAAGTTCCTGGGAATCAACATAACAGAGAACCTGTCATGCACTTCACATATCTCTGCCCTGGTTAAAAAAAGCTAAGAAAGCAAAATTCCCATGCCAAGTTCTGGTCAACTTCTACAAAGGAGCAATAGAAAGCATCCTGACTGGAAACATCACAAACTGGCATGGGTTTTGCATGGTCCAGGACAGGAAGACTCTGCAACGAGTGATTAAAACTGCTCAAAACATCATTGGTACCCACCTACCAAGCATCAGTGATATCGGGGAGGTGAGGTGGCTGCACAGAGCCAAAAGGATACTAAAAGACGACACCCACCCCAGCCACAGCCTGTTCACCCTGCTGCCATCAGGCAGAAGATACAGAAGTATCCGCTGCCGTACCACCAGACTACAGAGCAGCTTCTTCCCTCAGGCTGTGAGACAACTTAATGCACCATCTGCACTCCTCCATGTTTAATAATTTTATTTTCTATACAATCAATTAATCAATCAAGAGGGAACCACATTTTAATTTCATTATACAGCCTGTTGTATAATGACCAATAAACTTCCTTGTATCCTTGTATTCAGACTCTTCATTCAGTACGTAGCTGAAGCACCTTTGGCAGCAATTATATGAACGCTGTCTGGTTTCCTCCAGACATAACGTTTGGCATAGAGGCCAAACAGTTCAGTCCTGGTTTCATCAGACCAGAGAATCTTGTTTCTCACAGTCCTTCAGGTGTTTTTTGCGAACTCCAAGTGGGCTTTCATGTGTTTTTCAATGAGGAGAGGCTTCCGTCTAGCCTCTCTGCCATAAAGCCCAGATCAGTGGAGGGCCGCAAGGATGGTTGTCCTTCTTGAAATTTGTCTCCACACAGGATCCACACATGTGCAATTTCCACACAGGATCTCTGGAGCTCAGTCAGAGTGACCATCGAGTTCTTGGAAACCTTTCTTACTAAGGCCTTTCTCCCACAATTGTTCAGTTTGGCCGGGTGACTACCTCTTGGAAGAGTCCTGGTTGTGCCAAACTTCTTCCACTGACAATTATGGAATTCACTGTGCTCTTGGGAACCTTCAGTGCAGCCGACATTTTTTGTAGCCTTCCCCAGATCTGTGCCTTGCTACAATCCTGTCTGAGTTCTGCAGGCAGTTCCTTTGACCTCATGGCTTGGTTTTTGCTCTGATATGCATTGTCAGCTGTGAGGCCTTCTACAGAGAAGAGGTGTGTGCCTTTCCAAATCATGTCCAATCAATTTAGTTTACTGTAAGTGGACTCTAACCAAGGCGCAGAAACAGCTCAGTAACGATCAAGAGAAATGGGAGGCACCTGAGCTAAATTTCAAGTGTTTTTGCAAAGGGTCTAATACTTATGTCAACGTGATATTTCAGTTTTTTTTTTTGTTTTTTTTTTAAATTAAATACAATTTTTCAGAAATTTCAACAATTCTGTTTTCACTTTGTCATTATGGGGTACTGAGTATAGATTAATGGGAGAAAAAAATTAATTTAAACGATTGTAGCATCAGGCTGCAACATAACAAAAGTGAAAAATTGAAGGGGGTCTGAATTCTTTCTGAGTGCACTATACTAAATCTCTCTCTCGGCTTCTGTTTTGATGCAAATTACTGATCATACACTTGCAAGCTGCAAAACTTGAATTCATGCTACAAAGGTTTTCTACTTGGGTTAAAGGGCAATGAATTCTCTAAAAGTCTTGAGCTCCACAAACTGACGTCAAAATACTAATGTATACATTTGTGACATAAGTGACAGACAACATGCTTTGACTGCTAAAAAAACAAAAACAGAGGTCCCCAAACAAGTGTCCTCTGCACCAAAGGAGATCTGGATTAAAGGTAACACCCAAGATTTTTCCACATAGATTTTTAAATATAAAGTATCACCATTTAAATTGAGACAGAGGTCTTTGTTTTTAACGGCTTAGGGCCTAAAACGAATATTTGTTACAATTTCAGTTTTATATCTGCCCTAAATGCATTAAAATCATAGGAATTAACATGGGGACTGTCTAGAATTTTTGGAAGCACTGGTATGACCAAAAAGACAAAGTCAATAAATATATCTAAGGCCTTACTGGTAAAATGGCTCACAAAATGTAACAGAATGGTTATACTTTGGGACTTTGAAACACATCCAGGATTCATGTGAGACGCAATAATAAGCATACTTTCAACAGAAAAATATTTTTACCTTATTCTTTTGGGAAGAACTTACACATCACTGCATTTTCTAGCTGAAGAACAGGAACTTGTGGGAGTGGCTGCGGAATCTATTGAAGAAGAGAGAAGTGGAGGGACATAGTTATAATCCTGTAGGAACTTTACGTTTGCGTAATTGCAGCAGAAAGAGCTGGGGATAACCATAACCCAACTGTAGTCAGCATCATTAGCAAGATAATTACCAAGTAATATCCGGTATACTTTTCTATTACAACAAGCTTGCAACTAAATCTCTACAGACCTAAATTAAAGAAAGATGGCGGCTGTGACTTCACAATGGAAACCCTAACCCTAACCCTAACTTGTTGATTTGAGTAAATTGAAGAGAAAGGAAAAAAAAAGCATTTCAGTTATATCTGGCCTTGACTCTGCCAGCAGTTATTTCATTGCTTTACATACAATTAAGGCCAGGAATTTTGCATTAAAATGTTTTTAGGCTCAAGGGTAAACTATTTGGCCAGGAAGCCGTTTGAGTAGTCTTTAGAGCAAGTGAATAAGCAGACCAATGCATGGAATACCGCGCTAACAGCCAGCTATGGCCCATTGTTTAGAATGGGACACTTGTTCAGACTTGTGCAGAAATGCTAGAGGAACAATTCAGGACTTGAATAATTGGCTATGCAGAAATGCACAATATGTAAACACTGGTGGGACCAGATTTTACTCCAGCAGGGTATATGCAGGAATCTTGAAGTTAATTTTAATACCTTTTTAATACTTTTTACCACGGATCTTTAACAGTGATGTTGACAGTATGCCTCCCTGGACCTATTTATTGCAATGGAAGGAAAGTTTTTTTTTCCGTTCGCCACTAGATGGGGCAATGGCAGCAAAATTTCTTGCTCCACAGCCAGTTTTATTGACAGTATGCCTCCTACTTGCTGTAACTGCTGTATTTACAGTAGTCAGACATGCACTCCTCAGAGTAAAAAAGGCGACAGTGTCATGGGGGTCTGGCGGGGGTACCCCCCCTCCTATAACGGGAGTTGCTAGTTAGCTGGAAGACTTGGCCCTTACAAAGCAAGCATATGCATAGAGCTAAATGGCTAACGTTAGTTAGCAAGACAAGCAGACCCTGCTGGAATTAACATTAGAACTAGCTAACGTTAGCTGGCTAATTAGTTCGCTATCTTGCTAATGGAAATTCCAGCATATGGCCCGCTTGTCTTGCTAACTAACGTTAGCCATTTTGCTCGAAGCATAACGTTAATCAAGGTCTAATTTAACGTGAGGCAGTTCCTTCAAACTAACGTTAAAACTTTCCATCGGACTCGGAAGCCAGGCGTCTCTTCCAAACTACGCGATTCACGTGAATGACCCGATTGACCAAAAAAAAACCAAAAACCAAACAAAAACAAACCAAAAAAAAAAAAAACGCCGATTGTAGCCAAAAGGCGACAAGTTTGCATGCCTGAGAACTGCAACTCTAACTCTGTGCTGTCTGAGAATAACTCAAGAAAATACATATTAAATACTTTTAGTTAAATTTATTGAACAACTGACAATCAAGCCACCAATCAAAAATTTAAAAAAGTATAAAATATGACAAGCAAGTCCTCCTCGGCTATATCTACTTTGACTACCTCAGCTGCAGCCGCAGCCGCTTCTACATTTGAACCGTCCTCCGTTTCCTCAGCGTCTCTTTCCCTTCTTGTTGCAGACTGGAGGGGGTGGAGTCACATGACTACACAAGCTGTACACGTAGTACAGCGTCTTAAAGGGACATGAACAGGCCTACCTACATACAGTGGCGTTGATTATCGTCATAAATTTCGGTATCGGTAAATTTTCGGTATATCGCCCAGCCCTATAACATAGATTGAAAAATAAGCCGAAGTGAGACCGCTTCTCTGAGTAGACAAGCTAAGCCAGTGTGCTGCTGTTAGCCAGTGAAAATAGAGCAGAGTGGCAACTCTTCGCTTTGTTACACAATCTATGTCAGTGTGCTGCTGCAGCCTGGAAAGTTTCTCTGCCTTTTGGACTCATCCGGTGCCGGTACAGTTGTTGTCATTTTTTTCTTGGTGGTGCAGGTGAAGGTGAAACGACTGGAGGGTTTGTGCCACCCAGATTTGCTTCCCTCCATGTAATTTTCCCCAGACATATGTTCATATTCCACACAAAACAGCATTTCATTCAAATTATGTCAAATTTCGCGTTAAAAATAGATTCCTTTTTATTTGGCTAATTCCGCGATTCCGTCTGCGATTCGGCCCTAGTTAAGTTGAACGCATGGATTCATGTAACATTTCGGTGCCTTCGTAATATACACTGGGAGCGCCAGAGCGTACTTTGTGCTTCTGAATTTCCACCCGCCCACTCGCTCTGGTGCTCTCAGAGACAATTTACGAACGCACCCACAATAGCCTAGTTTTTTAATGTACCTGTTCATCTTTGTTTTTCTAATAAAAATGAATAAATTCACACACTTTTACGATGCTTTTGGGAATCAAACTCTTGGACAGCTAATTCATAAAAAACACTTTCAAAATTTAAGACCTTATAAAGTCGTGATAAGACTTTTTAATACTTTTTAAGGGTCTTAATTTTCCCAAAATTGATTTATCACCTTTTTAATACTTTTCAAGACCCTGCGGATACCCTGTCTAGTTTTACAGAACTGATTGTATATTCTTTCTGTGTGCATTTTCAGCAGCACATAGCCTACACATAAGAGCAGTTGATTTTTCTCAGGGAAATAATGGACAAACTAGTCTTACAGTCAATTATATGCAGCGATGTGCATGAACACACAAAATGAACAGTCAGTTAAATCGCTCATGTTTTTGGTGAACTGAACATGAAATGAACTGTTTGCAACTAATTAACTCTTATGACTTCATGTTGCTTACATACTGTTGTATGGCACCTTAGACCAAGCATTTATGGCAACCAGCATGAAGCATGGCTAGTGCAGCTTCACACAGCACAGCTACGGGCAACGCTGAAGTGATGAGTTTTATGCATCCTGCCAGTTTTGGGAAAAATTATGAATGCATCATGACCACAAGAATCAATAACAGTGGCAACGGCGGCGCACATGCATGCAGCAGCTGATGGCTCCCTCAATTTCAACAAAAATAGGAGCGATTCTTCTGTTTTTACTGCTGAGAATCGTACCACTTGCGTGTGTATTACTTATGACAGTATTACACTCCTCAACATCAGGAAAGGAAGTGCAAAAATTGAACTGAGTGCCGCGGACCTTGGGATTATATCTGCTCTCGGCATCTTAAGATCCGACGACCAGGGCATTTGGATCAGACGTCATCGCGGGCGGTGTAGTCGACGCAGGAGGAGGGGGAGGCGAGCCGGGATGCGACTGAGGCTGAGTAGGCTTGGACCCAAGGCTGTGCCGCTACCCAGCCTACTCCTGGCTAATGTCCGATCACAGGAGAACAAAATGGACGAGATACGGCTCAGGCTGACCCAGCAGGGAGAGATCAGACACTGCGGCGTTCTCATCCTAACAGAGACGTGGCTCCATGAAAACATACCGGATGAGGCTTTAACACTGGACGGGCGGAGCCTGTTCCGGGCCGACAGAACACAAGACTCCGGTAAGACGAGAGGGGGCGGGCTCTGTGTGTACATTAATGATGCTTGGTGCACAGGTGCAGTCAGAGTGGATGGAAAATGTTCACCTGACATTGAGTTTTTACTGCTCAGATGTCGGCCATATTACCTGCCTAGAGAATTCACCAGTGTGTTTGTTGCTGCTGTTTACATTCCACCGGATGCAAATTCAAAAAATGCACTCCAGGAATTGTATGAGGTCATCAGCAGCCAGATGGCAAAACAGCCAGATGCTGTTATTATTGTTGCTGGGGATTTTAATCAAACAGACCTCAGAACTGTTCTGCCAAGATTCCACCAGCACGTCCACATCCCCACCAGAGGAAACAACACACTGGACCATGTCTACACCAATGTTCCTGGCAGCTACAGAGCCCTCTCTCGTCCTCATTTTGGCCAGTCAGACCACATCTCCCTGCTTCTCCTGCCTACCTACATCCAGCTGACAAAAACGGTCAAACCAACTGTAAAAACAGTTAAAGTGTGGACAGATGAAGCTGCAGCGGCTCTACAGGACTGTTTTGAATGCACGGACTGGCAGATGTTCAGGGATGCTGCTACCCAGGAGAACCATATTGACCTTGAAGAATACGCATCATCAGTGACATCATACATCAGCAAATGTGCTGATGAAGTGGTAAAAACAAGGACAGTTAAATCATTCCCTAATGAGAAAGCCTGGATGAATGGAGAGGTGAGAGCTCTATGTAGAGCCAAAAAAGCTGCCTTTAAATCAGGTGACAAAGAAGCCTACACTGCCAGAGCAAAACTGAAAGCTGGCATCAAGGAGGCAAAGCGAAGGCATCAGCAGAGACTGGAGAGAGACCTCAACACCAACAACAGCAAAGACTTGTGGCAGGCGGTCAAAAATGCCAGGAGCGCTCCCATCATGTGTGAGGCCACGTTACCAGACGAGCTAAACACATTTTATGCTCGCTTTGACCTCCTCAACAAGGAATCAGCTGTAAAGTCTACTCCGCCTCCAGAGGAGCGGCCACTGTCAGTATCCACAGTGGATGTGAGGAAAGTCCTGCTGAAAGTGAATATGAGTAAAGCTGCTGGGCCTGACAACATCCCTGGCCGTGTACTAAAAACATGTGCCAACCAGCTAGTAGATGTCATTACCGACATTTTCAACATATCACTGTCACAGGAGAGTGTTCCCACCTGCTTCAAGACAGCCACCATCATCCCTGTGCCTAAAAAGTCTGCAGTGTCTAATCTAAATGACTACCGCCCTGTGGCACTCACCCCCATCCTGGTGAAGTGCTTTGAGAAACTGGTTCTCCAGCACATAAAGAACAACATCCCTGCCAGTCTGGACCCTCAGCAGTTTGCATTCAGAACCAACAGATCCACAGAGGATGCCATATCCACTGCTCTCCATTCAGTCTTCACTCACCTGGAGAAAAGCAGCACCTACATCAGAATGCTGTTTGTTGACTTCAGCTCAGCTTTCAACACAATCTCCCCCATGAAGCTGATTGGAAAACTGAACACTCTGGGCATCAGTACCACTCTCTGCAACTGGATACTGGACTTCCTCACAAACAGACCCCAGTCAGTTCGGATTGGCAGTCTCTCCTCCTCCACTCTAGTGCTCAACACCGGAGCGCCCCAGGGCTGTGTGCTCAGCCCCCTCCTGTTCACGCTGTACACCCACGACTGCAACCCCCGACATGGAGAGAACTCTATTGTGAAGTTCGCAGATGACACCACCATCATCGGCCGGATTTCCAACAATGATGAGTTTTCATATCGGGAGGAAATCAACCATCTTGCAAAATGGTGCACAGACAACAACCTTCTGCTCAACGTCAGCAAAACCAAAGAGCTGATAGTTGATTTTCGAAAAAAAGAGGCAAAGACACACAACCCTGTCTACATCAATGGAGCTGAGGTGGAGCAAGTGAGCAGTTTTAAGTTCCTGGGAATCAACATAACAGAGAACCTAACATGGACTTCACATATCTCTGCCCTGGTTAAAAAAGCCCAGAAACGGCTGTATTTCTTAAGGAAACTTAAGAAAGCAAAATTCCCACGCCAAGTTCTTGTCAGCTTCTACAAAGGAGCGATTGAAAGCATCCTGACTGGAAACATCACAAACTGGCATGGGATGTGCACGGCCCAGGACAGGAAGACTCTGCAACGAGTGATTAAAACTGCCCAAAACATCATTGGCACCCATCTACCAAGCATCAGTGATATCGGGGAGGTGAGGTGCCTGCGCAGAGCCAAAAGGATCCTAAAAGACAACACCCACCCCAGCCACAGCCTGTTCACCCTGCTGCCGTCAGGCAAAAGATACAGAAGTATTCGCTGCCGTACCACCAGACTACAGAGCAGCTTCTTCCCTCAGGCTGTGAGACTACTAAATGCACCATCTGCACTCCTCCATGTTTAATAATTTTATTTTCTATACAATCAATTTATCAATCAAGAGGGAACCACACTTTAATTTCATTATTCAACCTTTTGTATAATTACAAATAAACTTTCTTGTATCCTTGTAACACAGGGTAAGACCACAAACCAACAGCCACAAAATTCCTCCACCCAAGTCCAACTCACAACATAAGGACAGGTTAAATTTGTTTCCCAAGAACAAGTAGGCAGACTTGTATGAGACTACATTGCAGGGCATCTGCAGCCTTTGAGTAAGGTCAAAAAGCCATTGTTCAACATCTTAAAAACTGGTTTGTCATTGAGTTGTCATGATACCAGAAATTCAGTAGTCGATACCAATATAAGTGAATTTCCACTATTCCGATACCTTTTTCGATAGCGCAGCCAAAAACAATCCCTTTTCCTTAAACATACACTTTATTAAAATCTGTTGAATATTAAAGTAATTAAGCCTTGAAGTATTTAAAATCAACAAGTCAACTTGCTTAAATAACAACTTTTTAGACTGCACAGAATGTCACTTACATTATCCAGCAGAGACATGAGAAAAACATGGAAATTATAGGCTTGTACATAATTAGAAAAAGTAGAAAAAAATTTTTGTTTTGCTAACTTATTATCATCTGAGCAGCCGCCTCGAATGCAAAACACTTCCATACATAACTCTCATGTTTCATTTCGACAAGCCGAGGCAGAGCTACTGCTCCAGCTGCACCTGGAGTAGCCATCTTTCACATGTTTGTCTCTTCTTCAGCGCACAGTTGAGCAAGCATAAATCGTGTGTATACTGCTCTCGTCAGTTCTGGAAGAATATGTTATGGCCCACTGAAGCCTAAGGGCCCTATCTTGTGCCACCCGCTATCCGCTGCCACGACCCGCTACCCGCAAATTGCGGATTTAGGAACTTCCGCTATCCCTAAACGGTATCTTGCGCCACCCGCTACCCGCTATCCTTATGCCGACTGCATCATTTGCGCCTGGAGGTGCGTCGTGGGCGTGTTTCATGCGCTATCCCTAAAGTTGCTATCTTGCGCACACACTTTAGGGATAGCGGATAGCGGGTGGTCCTGACCACCCGCTATCCGCTATCCCTAAAGTTTGGGCTGTTAGGAGAGCGCGCCCAGGCGGCTTCAATGCGCGCCCCGACGGAGCCTCGCCACGCACACGGTCGGACTGATACCGGGACGCCGCCAGAATGGACTGAGTATATTACTCATATAGACTGTTTAGAGGAAAGACTGTTTTAATTGGACACTTACACCAGCACGTTTTATTGTTTTATCATAAGCCAGCAGCTGTGCTATATTTTTATTTTTAATATTTTATTTGCCCAATCTACCTTGTCAATAAATTAGTTTACACATAGTTCCACCTCTGCCTCTTGTGTGTTTGTGGTGTGACCCGGGGATTTTACTCAATCAGTACAACCTTGACACGTCCACTTGGACACATGTGGCTCCACCTCCCGAATTAACTCGCCTATAATATAATATATAATATGTATATAAAGCCAACTTGCTTTAGCCTCAGTAGAAGCCCTGAGAAAGTCTACCTCCCTCTCTCCATCGCGGGTTTAGGATTTAGGATTTAGGATAGCGCATCCTGCCCTTAAAGGCAATGGCACCTGGCACACTGATTGGTTTAACTGGTGTAACGCCCAAAACACACCTATGCATAATATAGCGGGTAGCGGAGGTGTTTTGCGGATAGCGGGAGGTGCACAAGATAACAACTTTTATGGGGGAACGCCTCTTCCTAAATCCTAAATCCGCAAATAGCGGGTTTAGGGAGTCTGGCGCAAGATAGGGCCCTCAATCTAAATAAATATTAAAGCTAAATAAATACATCCTATACCTACAGTACCAAAGAAAAACGGGTATTTTTGGACTATTTGCATCCACTTGGTACCGAAGTATCAGTTCTCGTGACATCTATAGTTGACCGCCATCCAGGTTTGTGTCTTCAAAAAGTTAGATACAGACTCTTCAATAGCTTAGAGCATCTCATTTAAACAAAAAACAAAATAACAAAACAAAACAAAACAAAACAAACAAACAACAACAAAAAAAAAAAACAGGAAATGAGAGCTTGGTTCAAAATTCAAAATTGTTAAGTAGTTATTTTTAATCTGCTTGAACTAAACTTTGAGCTAGTTTTTGTGAAGTGTGTACTTGCACAACACTTAGGCTAATATATGTACAGGCAACACAGCACAGACTTATTTTATCTTCTTTCTTGTATTCTGACTATAACATCACATATTGAGATGCACTGGAAATTCACTTTGAGCTGGCCTTTGTATTCACACCCCAATATTGTAAAATCGAGATGAATTTTTCGTCAAGGCTCATTGCCTTCAGCCCGTCAGTCAATGGATGCATCAATGGGCTCTCATACATGTTCCCCTCCCCCTTGTGTTACAATTGGCCGTATAGTTCAATGTTTCTTGCATTATCCAATGTATTACATAGTTCAGGACAGCTTGGCTGCTAAGCAGAGGATAGACACAGCAGGAGCCAGATGTACTTTCTCTATCTTGTTATTTAGGTCTGTTGCATTAGATACACGCCCAGTCAACATTCACACACATAGCATCACACATTCCGGGAGCAAGGCATGGACAGTGGTTGGCCTGTCCATGTCCGGGTAACTGGCCAATTATTCTCGGTTGCGTTTAAGTCCAACCTATGTACGGGGCAGGCCCAAGCCCAAGAACATAAATGTGTATCATTTCCTGATATCGAGGCTCACTCTGACTGAGATCCTGCGGGAGCTCTGTCACACTGAGACCAGCGCTGCCTTGCTTTATATGTGACCATAATAAATGTTGCATCAGAAAATGGAAGACTGACTCCGGTCTGTTCTTGGGCTTTCAACAAAAGAATCGGGAGCTAACAATTGGTGCCGGTGACCCGGATTGACTGACTCTGAGACCATGTCCGATTGAGGACCGCCGGAGTCGATTGGAGGAGAACTTTTTTCAGACAATTCCAGGGCCCTAAAACAAAGGTAAAGCAGAAAGCCTTTTCCATCTGAAATTTCTGCACATTGGACATACTAAATTAAATTGTCTGATTAATGCTACCCTCTGATCGCTAAATTCGCTAAAATCATAGTAGCCTAAGATTATGGGAAAATAAATAACTGGTTGTGTTTTTCAACTGAATGGTCACATGTAAAGTATCAAGCACATAGACTCACGTGAGGGAAGGTGAATAAGTGTCCTAGTCTAATTTAAATTGGTTGAATCTAAAAATTTTATGGGACGCTAGAGTTTCCACTTAAAGTGATGCCGGATTATTGCCAAATAGTCCGATGCCGGATTATTGCCAAATAGTCCGAGGCCAGGAGACGTCCTGATGTCGCTGGGTGTATTGTCAGAGAAAGTCTGATGCCGGGAAAAGCCCGATGTAGGGAAAGGCCCTATGCCAGCGAAAGTCTGATGCCAGAGAAAGTCAGATGTCAGAGAAAGTCTGATGCCGGGAAAAGCCCGATGTAGGGAAAGGCCCTATGCCAGCGAAAGTCTGATGCCAGAGAAAGTCAGATGTCAGAGAAAGTCTGATTCCAGGGAAAGCCCGATGTAGGGAAAGGCCCTATGCCAGAGAAAGTCTGATGCCAGAGAAAGTCAGATGTCAGAGAAAGTCTGATGCCGGGGAAAGCCCGATGTAGGGAAAGGCCCTATGCCAGCGAAAGTCTGATGCCAGAGAAAGTCAGATGTCAGGAAAAAGTTCTGATGCTGGGAAAAAGTTCTGATGTCAGGAAAAGGTTTTGATGTCGGGAAAAAGGTTCTGATGTCAGGAAAAGGTTCTGATGTCGGGGAAAATCCTGATGCCACTGGGTGAAGTTTCCTGTATTTTTGTAGACAATAGGCCTTAATTTCTATAAGGACACAGGGAAAGTTTGTTATTTTTCATACCAATGTGGGGTGGTTTCCTACTTGATTGATATTTTTACTGTGCCTGTGGCAGTGTATCGAACAGTTGAGACTGGTCGAGAATTCCTGCCCTGACACAGATCTCAAGTAGTCCTGTAAGGGGGGCATTGGAATAGATTAGAACGGGGATTTTTTTAGTTTAGGGTGTTGCAGAGGTGGTGAATTAAAACGAGTGGTTAGACTGGGAGAACCCCCAGCGATTAAGCGCACAGAGCACCAGGCTCCGTGTAGAAGCTTCTTAATCGGGTCCCCACTCGGGCGCTGAGCCATTCACCCTTTCTGACTAACACGTGTATGCATTTAATGATGTTGCAAAGTTATTGATAGATGGAAGGGAACATTGACTGAGGTTCGGACTGACTTAGGAATCTCTTGTACTGACACTGACCTTGTGACCCCGACTGGGACACACTTAGACACGGAGAGTGCTGACAATGACCACACTAGAGTTGAAACCGTACCAGAGACTGGACAGACACCTGGCGATGAAGATGTCGAGGAAGACTCCGCTATGGAGACTAGGCTGTAGAACCAGGGTGGCAGTAACCATATTGGTGACACTAACATTGATTATTGTAAAGCCTATTTTGTGGTGGGAGATCCAAACCTCCAAGTCCCACGCAGCTAAGAAAAACTACACTGACCCTCAATTGGCCTTTCCTTCCACCACACTACGTCACCTGACAAAAAAGATCCAAAGAACATAAAAATCTAAAATATGGAGGAAAAAGTTTGAATTTAATGCAAACTAGCAACAGGAACATGTTCAAAATTTCTGAAAGACATAGAAAAGGTTGGACAGGGGAAAAGAAAGCTAAATGATAAATATGGCCTGCCCCAGGCTAGAGAATGGTTAACAGAAGCTAATAAAAAAGGGGGGGCCTAAAAGAAGAAGAAAACAGAAATGCTAGTTTTAGAAGACCAACTAAAAACCGACAGTGGTTAGTTACAGAGTCATAAAACTCTAAATTTATTCATGGATTGATGGATTTATTATTTTTGGTTTATTATATTTATTATTCAGCTTCAGTTTTGGGAAAAAAAGAGACAACAGCATCACTGACAAATAGCTGAAGCATTAAAACAATGAAACATAAAGTAGGCTAGTGCAAAAGAGAAAAGCACAGCAAAATCACAAACCTGCTGATTAAAATTGGCATTCATCAGCCCGTGAACCAGGGGTGAAAATCCCATTTTATTATTGGAGGGTGTATTATGTTTTTAACACTTAAAAACACACTTGATTTGAAAACGCGATTACTCAAAATTATTTATAAGGGTTAAAAAAAATTTTTTTAAGACAGAAACATTGATAAGATGGCAGAGGAAGGTTCCAAAGGAGGGAGAAGAGAAAAGCATTGATAGGTTTGTGTATTGGGTGAGGGAAATGCAAGAAAAGGGAATGTTTGGGGGGTGCGAAAGCGCTCCACCCAAACTGAGCGCTTTTAGCTTGTTTTGGCAGCAGGCAGTAAGTAGTGTGGACCAGGCAAAAGCAAAGTTGCAGGAAACAGGAATGTTGCAGAGAGGGTTAGAGAAAGTAGGCAGAGGGTTAGAGAAAGTAGGGAAAGAGTTAAAACGGACAGAAACATTTTTTGCGAATTGTCATTGTTTTTTTGGGAGAAGTTAAACTCTCCATTCAGAAGTCCTCTGCACAACCAAAAACAACAGGTGCCATTTAAGACCCTAACTTCTCCGGAGACATACTGTACCGCACTTAGAGATAACACATCCTTACCAAAACGAATACCGATCCTAAAGACAAAACATTCTCAACAAAAGCAACTGAGATTGCTCCAGCACCCATGACCTCGCCCCCTCCCTACGCCGAGGCAAGGGCGATGATTAGAAGCTGTCTAACACTGGATGGCTGAACCTGCACCCGTTTGCTCAGACCAAACAATAACAGGTCCAAATCAGGGCCACATAGAGATGATGGATGTTTCCCATTGTGAAGGCTAGAGACACTGAGCCAAACATTGTCAATCCCAACCAATAGATACAGCAAAACTCACACCCACAAGACCTCCACACACCACAATATGATTACACATGTGAATTAGCGAAGGAAAAACTACCACTATTCACGATGACTTGGCCTATGGAGTTCACACGATACAAATGGACAATGTGTCACTGGAGAAGGAAATGTTTTGTGACCTCAACTGGCACCCCTGTTAAACACTTAAATCAGCTACTTAATTTCTATTATGGCCTGCTTGAACCAGATCAGGTTGCTATAGTCAAGTGCAGAGGACACCAAAAAGGAGATGGCAAAGTGGTAAGAGGCAACAATGCGGCAGATATCAGAAATCTTAATTGTCATTATGCCAAAAGCATAACAAAATTATGGGGGTTTTCCATTTCCAGTGTTTCATCAGAAGAATAAAGAAGAAATAACTAACAACAAGAATAGTGACTGGAAAAGAAAAACAAAAACAAGATAAAAAAATATGAAAAGCAGTTTAAAAGCAACTGAAGCCTCAGTTAAACCAGAAAAAATAGCATTCACACACAACAGAAGTACTTATGTACTTACGTCAGCAAGCGTATAGTGGAGGTCACTGTGCGTGCTCAAAAGGGACAGCCCTTATCTCATAACATTGGCAACAACGCCATTTAAAGGATATCACTAAATATTTCGCACCATGGACAGGATACAGGGCCTGTCTCTCTCTCTTTCTCTATTTTACACACATACACACACACACACAAAGCATTTACACCATACCTTTAAATGATAGGCCTTTGAATTACTGGAATCATGAAATGCACACACATAATTTGAGCTCAGCTTAAATTGTGCTGGAAATATTAGAACCATCCACTTTCCATGGAAAGTTCTTGCAAGAAACAAGTTGTGTGACAGACTGCAATAAAGGCTATTTACATTTAGACAACATAAATAAATTCAGGGTTATGAAGGACAATATGCAGATGTGTTGGATTATGGAAAAATAAAAGAAGAATTAGTCTAAAATGACAACACATTAAAATATTAAAGCTCAGAGAGAGCGGAAAGGGCTGGGGAGTTTTTCTGATACAGAGGCTTCCTGCAAGATAGTAATTGACTTTATTGATATGGGGGATCTGACTATCATTTCTCAAAATGTAAATGGACTCAATAATTGTATCAAAAGAAAGAAAATTTTACAACAAATGAAAAAACAAAAAGGTGACATACTATTTTTTCAAGAAACACACTTGACACAGGAGGAACATAAGAAGTTAGGTAGGATTGCAAACGCTCAGGTTTTCTCCTCTTCCTATAACTCATCAAGGAGAGGAGTAGCCATTATCATAAAAAAAAATACATAGCATTCCAAAAGATAAACAGTATAACAGATAGGGAAGGACGACATGTCTTGGTGATGGGCAAAATAGAAAACATAGAAATAACCTTTATAAATATTTATTACCCACCAGACGAGGATACTGAACTTATGAACCAAATTATCGATTTAATAGTAACTGAAGGAAGAGGAAAAGTTATTATTGGGGGTGACTGGAATCTAATCCTAAACCCTACCCTGGATTCAACATCAAGGATTAAACATAGGTCCGAGAAAACTGCAAATATCCTGCGTAAAGCGTGTAGAGAACTGGGGATAATAGATGTCTGGAGAACCTTACATCCAAAAACAAAAGCCTATACATATTATTCTAATAGACACGCCACGTATAATAGATTGGACTATTTCTTCATGTTTAACAAAGATATATCAACTGTCAAAAACTGCATTATCGGAACAGGAACACTATCGGAGCATGCACTGGTTACCTTAACAGTAAAACTAAATTCAATAAAGGGGAAAATTTGTGGAGGATGAACAACTCACTTCTGCAAGATGAAGATTTTAAAGATACTGTTAAAAAAAAACAAAGCAAAAAAAAAAAAAAAACGCTAAGCGAATACTTAGCACTAAACGATACTGAAGAAATATTAATAGCATTGTGGGAAGGGTCGAAAGCTGTCTTAAGGGGAGAAATAATTAGATACTAATTCATAAGAAAAAACAGCAGGAAAAAGCTAAGACAGAACTTGAATCACAAATAAAAGTACTAGAAGACAAATATAAAAATCACATGATCCAGAATTAAATAAACAATTGAAAAAGAAACGAGCTGACTTAGATAAAGTGCTGACAGAAGAAGAAGAGAAATCCTTAATACTTACTAAACAAACACATTATGATGGAGGACCGAAATCAAGGAAAGTTTTAGCCTACAGACTCAAGAAACAAAAAAGTAAATCTTATGTCACCAAGTTAAATCTGGATACAGATGAAGTCCTAACAGAAAAAAATGAAATTGCAGATGCATTTGCAAAATATTATGAGGCATTAAATAAAGATGATAATGACAAAGTATATGCAAAAGAAACTGAGGCATATCTTGAGAAACTACAGCTAAAACAAGTTTTACCAACACAAGATGACAAACTTGTTAGGAAAATAACGGAAGAGGAACTATTAAATCAAATTAAGATATTAAAAAAAGAGACGTGCCCAGGAGACGATGGCTAACCTAATGAATTTTATAAAGAGTTTCAAGGAAACTGGCACTATATGCGGACGATATTATGTTATATCTTGCGTCACCAGAACATTCAATCCCAGACCTAATGAAAATAATAAAAGAATATAGTGTCCATTCAGGGTATAAAATCAACGAAAGTAAATGTGAGGTTATGTGTATAGGTAAACAGGTTACAGACAAATTTAAAGGAAATCTCAGATTTAAATGGAATCAAAATGCAATAAAATATTTAGGAGTGGTAATCCATAATGATCCAGATAAAATGTACGAGGCCAATTATCAAAACCTATAAAATAAAATAAAACAAGACTTGAATAGGTGGCAAACAATTCCTGAGTCAATATTTAATAGGGTAGACACAATAAAAATGATGGTACTTCCACAATTTATGTTCCTCTTCCAAGCCCTACCAATTTCGATATCTCCACAAAGTTTCAAGAGGTGGAACAGAATAATAACTTATTTCATTTGGAACAATAAAAGGAAAAGGGTTAAACTGAAAACACTAATAAAATCTAAAGAACATGGTGGATTGGCACTCCCAGACCTACAAAAGTACTTCCATGCCACCCAAATTAGCATTATAATGAAATGGACCAACAATAACACAAAGGCCAAATGGTTTAAGATAGAAAAAGAACTAGCGCCACTTTCAATAAAGACCTTACTGTTCATTGAAAAAAGATATTACACAATTGAAAGGACAAAACAAATAGACTAACATTACGATGCACCACTGGAAACAGGTTTGTAAAAGATATAAAATAGACAATGACTTATTTTATCTGAGAGAAATGGCATGGGATCCCCAGTTTAGACCAAACAAAATGGACAGTGTGCTAAAGGTCTGGGCATCAAAAGGACTGCAAATATACTCACAATTATTTGTCAACAAAGACATTGACTCATTTGAGGCTATATCAAATAAGTATGAATTAGCTCAGTCAAATTTTTATAAATACCTGCAACTTAGAAATTATATCAATACCTTTCAGAAAAAGCCAGTGGAACCAAAATGCATCATTTTAGGAATAACCCAAGCTGAGCTTACAATAGAAAGAGACAAATACTTATTCAGGATACTTAGAATTGCAGCTCTGAAGCAAATAACGAGAAACTGGCAAAAACCTATTTCACCTCTTTTCAATAACTGGAAATTAACAGTAAACAATATTTTCGAAATGGAAAGAATCACATATAGAATTAGAAATCAAGAACCAGAATATCTGAAAAGATGTCATAGGTGGTTTGAATATATGGAGAACAAATAAAAATCTAAAAAAAACTTCTTCATTAATGACCTGCCAGAACAGACTGGCCCTAGATTTCCTCTTAGCTAAAAAAGGAGGTGTGTGTGTTATGCTCCTCAGGACTGTTGCGTCTTCATCTCAGACAATACTGCACCAGACAGCTCTATAACTCGAGCTCTCTATAGCTTAAAGACCATATCAGAAGAATTGGCAGAACATTTAGGGATCCCTTAGCTGATTGGCTTGATCTGCATTCGAAAATTGGAGAATTTTGATAGTTTCTGCATAAATTCCCTGCACCACCTCCTTATAGATTAATTTAACACCCCCGAGAGATGATTCCTGTGGTCTCCCTCCCTGAGCCCGGGGAGGACGAGACTGAAGTGGACCTGGATGAAGACGACTACAACAACCAAGAAGACCGTTTTTGTATCCCTGAACCCCATAGACACATGATATACGCTAATGCTAATACATAACCATATACTCGCATACACATAGGGGCGTGATACTTATAGGCTTTCATAGCAATGTTTACTGTTTTCCATAAATTGTGCAAGATGAATTGCTGCTGATAGTTGCTAATAACACTTACACATAGCCAGCTTACACATATCTGCTGACATATAGGTTGCTAGGAAGGTAGGAACATATGCCTCTGCTTAAGATTTAAATTATGGGTTTTTGTTGTTGATAAAATAAGAGTATACCAAAAGGGGGCATTAAAACCTGATGCTTGATTGTGTTGCTTATTTAGGCTGGGAATCACTGGCAGTTTGGGGGGGCTGACTGGCTGGTTTTCCGCCTAAAGCGGTACCGCAATGAAGAATAACATTTTGACCTAGTTTTGTTGACATAATAAAATTATGTCAAAAGGGGGATTGTTACAATTGGCCGTATAGTTCAATGTTTCTTGCATTATCCAATGTATTACATAGTTCAGGACAGCTTGGCTGCTAAGCAGAGGATAGACACAGCAGGAGCCAGATGTACTTTCTCTATCTTGTTATTTAGGTCTGTTGCATTAGATACACGCCCAGTCAACATTCACACACATAGCATCACACATTCCGGGAGCAAGGCATGGACAGTGGTTGGCCTGTCCATGTCCGGGTAACTGGCCAATTATTCTCGGTTGCGTTTAAGTCCAACCTATGTACGGGGCAGGCCCAAGCCCAAGAACATAAATGTGTATCATTTCCTGATATCGAGGCTCACTCTGACTGAGATCCTGCGGGAGCTCTGTCACACTGAGACCAGCGCTGCCTTGCTTTATATGTGACCATAATAAATGTTGCATCAGAAAATGGAAGACTGACTCCGGTCTGTTCTTGGGCTTTCAACAAAAGAATCGGGAGCTAACACTTGCACTGTAATTCTCAGGACACACTGCCTACCTGAGCAGTGTGTGTGGCACAGAACCTCTTAATTTTCATTTTGGCATCTATGTTAACACATTAGAGCGGCTGTACAGCCTGCATGAGCAGCATGTCTCAGGCGCATCATCTAGAGCAGAATCTTTTTTTCTCTGTGTGCATATAGGCTTTTATTATTTTATTATTAATATATTAACAAAGCACTGGAAAACTGCTTTCCAGTTAACTCTTCACTTTTTTGACCACTCAGGTGCAGCTCAAGCCTTGCATCATTTAGCATTTTCTCTGTCTCTCTCTCTCATCATAGCAAATCAACCAAACCTTATGGCAACTCTATAAAGTTAAATAACACTGTATTCTCACCATCAGAACAGGATTCAACATTGTTTTGATGACACAGTTCTGCTGCTATGGTGATTTGTCCACTTCCTTGTTCTGATGGATACATTTTTGCCTAACATCTTTGTGTACTTTTATGTTGGTGGTGCTAAAGGAAAGGCCATAGAGGCATCACAGTTGACAGTGTAATTGTCTAGCCAACATGAATGTTGTCATCAGATTTCATGGCAATGTCTAAGTATCTCAAGATTAAAAATTCAAAACTGCTGGTGGCACTTACGGGACAATCACTAATATTGCCAGGTTTCATCCTCTAAGTAGCATGAATGTTCCCATGCAACGGTTTTAATTGTATAGTTTAGCTTCAGTACATTGTTTAAAGACCAAACGGAATTTTAAATAGTTAAGGAGTAAAATGTGGGTCACTTAAATCTTTAAAAACAGTCTATTTTTAAGGATATATTGACTTTTCACTGATAACAGGTATAGTAGTTTTGTAGGCAAGGCCGTCTCAAGGAATTTGGGGGCCCCAAGCAAAATCAACTTGGAGCCTAATAGCAGTATTGACGTGTTACGTCCCGATACGTGTTAATTTTTTTCTCAACTAAAACACACTTTTTGCTACTCCGTTCCCCTAGATACACGCTGATAAACCAATCACAGCAAACATGTAGAACCTTCTTCCCTCCTCCTTCTCAACATAACGGGAAGTCTTGTATTAGAAAGCAAAAGCATGGATGAGATGGACTTAGTTCCTAAGAGAGTCTAATTCTGTAATATGGAACCGGTTTGACTTTTCCCCAAAAGACAAAGCGCAAACAACAGTAATTTGCAAAGTTTGCACTGAAAGAAATAAAATGTTGGATAGCAACATGACAAACCTTTTCAATCACCTGAAAAGAAAGCATCCGAAACAATATGCAGAAAGTCAAACAATGAGGAGCTCCTCACCACAGCCAGCAGCAGCAGAGGCTAACGTTACAACAAACAACACAAGCACAAGTGTTTGAAAAAGGCACTCCATATGAAAAGACAAGCAATCACTGGAGAGAGGTACCAAATGAGAGGTAACAAACAAAACATTTCATCTGGTGAAGGCAAAGCATTTCTGCTTTATTTGACAGTCACAGTGGAGAGAGACAGTAAAGGCAGGTGGAGAGAGAGGGGACGACATGCAGCAAAGGTGCATGTCGTCGGATTCGAACCCCAGTCACTACGATCGGGACTAAGCCCTGGTATATGGTGCACGCTCTTAACCCGGCGAACCACCAGTGCACCCCTACAGTTACTTAGAAAAAAACAAAAACAAAAACGCATTGGCATACGTGTAACTATCAATATTGAATAATTCATAAACCAAAATAAATAGAATTTTGCAACTAAACTGGAGCCGACCATATGTTTGCAAAACTGTGGGCCCTGCATTTGCCATGACTTGTAAAATAGCCTTAACCATTATGACTAATGAAAGAATTGAGGTCATGATCTTGCCAAAAAAACAAAGGAAAAAAAAAAAAAAATCTGTATATTTCTGCCATATCACCCCCCACTATGGCGTGTTAATATAGCCTTCAACTCATAACATTACTACCTTAAATTCCACCTATGTCATGTTACTAGCTACTAGCTGACAGCTGATCGGAACCCCTCAGGTCCCAGAGGGTTGGGCCAAGTTTATATATTTATAAATATTTAGAAATTATGTTTGAGTTCAGGTCGGGGTCAACCATGTTGGTGTTGTTTCAGTGAAAAATGATGTCTGTTCTGCTGTCTGTAGGCAACCTGTAGGCAATTCCAGGCGGAAAATGTAACCTAGCAATGGAGGATAAGCAAAATTTCAGGCTGAGGTCGGGTTCAGACACACAAATAAGAACGCCTGTTGGGTTTGGGTCAGGCTCTGTTACTATTCTCTAAGGGTCAGGTCAGGTTTGGACAAAAATATGCGGCGTGATCTGCACTCTAGTTTGGGCCCCTGTGTATTATGGGGCAAACCCAGAAGCTGTAATTACACAGTTTGGCCACAATGTCAACTTGGCTTCAAAGCCCAGCACACTTCCTGGGGGCTTGTTCTTAAGATGGTTGGAGTGGCAGCCATTTTTATGTTTGCTGTTTCCATGGTACCTCTGGGCTAACTTCCATGTAAACTGACTTGCCACTGAGGTAAGAGGCATTACCCCAGAAGTATGCTGGACCTGGCCACTTTGTGTTCTGCCTGTGAGGCAGTATGTTATGTCCTCAAAGCAGTTGCAAAACACTTGTCAGAAGTATAGCATCTTCAAGCAGCCTGCACTCCAGCAGCCAAAATGTTTTGCTAATTTTTTTTCTTGGTTTTTACACTTCATCACTCTCTGTTGTACAGTCTGGTTTGTTTTTATCGTGCTGGCAATATTAGCAGAAACAAAGAAATAAAAACACTTTGCTTTATTTTGTTGCTCTCTTCCATGCTATACCCCGTGGTGGAGGTTTTTTCATAAGAGCATAAATTTTTCCTGAGGTTACTGTGTAAAATTCCATTATATTGTGATTTTTCGGAGGTTCAACTTCAAATTCAATGACTGCTTTACCTCATTCATGTTCTGAGGTTACAGTAACCTGTATCTGACCAACTTGGCACCTGTTCTGTGAACTTTCTCTTGAGCTGAATGAAATGAAATGGACAGAGCATATGGGGGAGGGGCACTCATCTGCCAGGGAGGTAAAAGGGAGTGCTTGATTTGACAGCAGAGAAAGTCCAATAAAACCTGAGCTCAGGGCCGGCTCTTGGCATACGCGGTATAGGCGGTCGCCTAGGGCACCATCTGCTGGAGGAGCACCACCAGCGCCAGTCACCCTTAGGGAATAATAATAATAATAATAATTTCCGATGCCCATTGGTGCCCTCCCTTTGTGTTCTGTCTTGAAAATAACAAATAAAATAACCAAATAAAGAGAGAAATAAACAAAGACATGTTTGTCACTTGCGGTGCCAAGTCACATGATGTGTTGGGGGGGCACATCTTAGAGTCAGAGGAGTCATGGGGCTTTTACATAGCGCATGCATGGCGCAGAGCTCGGCCAGCACAGCCATTCATTGTGTATGTGATTGCGGGGTACAAGGGCACACCAGTCTGCACCTAGCTGAGCGCAGCAAGTCTGGCACCGGCGCCCGTGCATACTGCGCCCAAGTTGAAAATTTTTGTAACATGGGCGCAGCGCCCTGTGATATCACCTCGGCGCATCCAATAGGAGAGCACAGGGGAATCTGAAAAAAATTTGGCGGATTTTTGCAGAACAGCAAAACAACAATGGAGGAAAGCATCATTGTGCCTGTCTCTCTGTGTGCAGAGCTGTGGGACACCAGACCTACCGTGATCCCATTAAAAAAAGACCATGCATGGATAGAGATATCCAACAATTTGGGAATACCAGGTGTGTTTAAAAACTGGCAGAGATATGATGTTTTTGCTTTCCACAATAGGCGAGATTTTTTTTCTTTTTTTCTGCAATCAAAGACCAATACTGTATTTAGAAATTTAGATGACTGACATCATGAGATTTGCACTACTCTTGCAAAGACAATACAGTATAGTCACACATTTATTACTCTCACTGATTCTTGGGAATTTGGATAAATCATGTCCCACTAAGAAAAATGCTATTTCTGTTGGAAATTTACAACATTTTAATGAATAAAAAGAATCAAGGGCATAATCAGGGGGTCCTTTGCACATTTGTAAGGTTCTTTTATAGGTTTATTTTTAATTTGTATTAATTTAATGATTATATGTTGGCCCATGGCCTACAAAACCAGTTGTCCTGGAGATAATCATTTCAACTTGATTAAAACAACAAAAAGTAATAATTTCATTGAATAATATATTTACCACATGAAAGAGTACATCATAATATGTATTAAAAACTACAAACGATGAGTTTTGAACAATATTTACTATTATTTTGTGGTTGCTCAAAATCATTTTGTGGTTGCTCAAAATCATTTCAACTTGATTAAAACAACAAAAAGTAATAATTTCATTGAATAATATATTTACCACATGAAAGAATACATCATAATATGTATTAAAAACTACAAACGATGAGTTTTGAACAATATTTACTATTATTTTGTGGTTGCTCAAAATGTGTCCCACATATTCGTCACTACCATCAGATATTTATTTAAAAAATAATAATAAAAAAAACTACAAGGTCAATTACATTCCTGAGGAGCCCTTTTCAAACCTTCAGCTCTACTGCATGCTTCAAGACCACTCAGGCTCCTGTAAGTTTGCTATTTTCTCTTAAATCTCTTCATATTTTTGGACACTGCTACTGTCACAACCATAACATGTCAACACCGTCACTTTTGTATAAGAAATATTAGATTAGATTATGGAATAAATGTATACTTTTTAAGAAGAGGTCTGATGCAGGTAGCAACAGGGGGGAAACAAGATGGCTAATGTGAACTCATGCTTATCATGTGAAAGAGTAGGTTTTTGTCACCACCGTCAGAGGTCACCACCATCAGGTTTTCTATCTGACGGTGATGAGTGAAGTCTGAAAAATGCTTATAACAGTGCTCAGGATTGTTATTTTTTGTACCAAATAGTTAAATAAAGTTGTTAAGCAAGAAGCCATAGACTTGAGTGGTATAAATTTTGGAAATGTATGTTGTAATGAGGCCACTGTCACCACCGTCAGATTAGTGTCACCACCGTCAGAGGCAGTTATATTTGTTTTAAATGAATATGCTTACAATATGTTTCTTTGGTGCTGCTGAATTATTAAAGTATTAGTCTCTTTTAATACAAAAATATGTTTTTCAAATTAAAAAAAAAAAAAAAAAAACATTACGGTGATGGTGTTGACAAAAACAAAGTAGCCTAATAACTGGAAAAACGCCTATTTTGTGAAAAAAAAATGCAAAATGAGGAGGTTGCATCGGTACATTGCTGAACAGCCAAGACCTTGGCCTATAAGGATATACCTTCAGATTTTGTAATTTAACTCACTTTTTTTTTTCAAAATTAAAACCTGTTTTATCCAAATTCCCAAGAGTCAGTGCTCTGTACGCGTGTGCGTGCTGCTTTCCACCTGTCTGTGCCGTACCCAGCGCTGAGTGCAGCCCAAACCGCGCACTATGTGCTGTCACCCAATTGTGGCCCAGATGGGGTTGTCACCCAGTAGTGGGGTGGTGGTGGTGAGGGAGTAGTTTCGCCTAGGGCACCAACATGGCTAAAGGCCCTGCCTGAGCTACACTCGAATACTGCATAGTTTTATTTCAATCACTGCAATGACAAAGAAAGTATGAGGGATTATTTTAACATAGTGTTCTAATCCCACCATTTTTAATTTATTTGTAGTGTCCAGGTATGCCAACTAGACAATGTTATAATTAACACAAACCAAAACATCTTGTCATATCAGGGTCTCTCATGCAAAATCACTTCAAATGGGCATCTGGGGTTTTAATGTAAGTCAACCTGGGGTCTGGAATATGAAAAAGTCTGAAAATCCCTGCAATAATTTAATAAAAATATCAAATAAAATAGAAACAATACATTTTTGACCGGGTCTTTGAGTAGTAATATTTTGTTGCTGAACCATATGTACTAAATGAAAAAAAAGTCTGCACCTAGTTTTTGGTGACTGACTTTTTTGTGATTTTGCCAATGAGTGACTACCAATTCTTCAAAACACTGCATGGCAGAGTGAGGTAGGCTACATAAAGATGACAAAAGGATATGCAGAGAGACTTGCATTTTCTGTGGAGTCAAAGACAAACAGGCCTAGTCACACAAGCAAAACACAACAGAGTTGTTTCCTTTAAAAACATAGAAAATGCTCATTACAATCATTATAATGTAAATTAAACACTACACTTACATTACAAATTCAAGATAATTTGTTAACTGCTTGTGTGGCAGTACTCTTGCATCATCTGTCACTCCATATGTTTCATGTCAGCTGTCAACCCTGTGGATTTGTGGAAGCCATGTTGGGAAAAAATGGCTGCCAGGTTTTTATGACTTATCTGCACAGCTAGATCAACCTGTAAAAAATTCAGTGTGTTAATATTGTCTTTTTCAAACATTTAAGCTGACCAAAACCATTCTAATACCCTTTTAACATAGCTACACTAAATGAAAATAACACTCTCCGTATTAAATTACACAGGAAACATGCCTATTTAACTGTCACTAATGCATAATAAAGTAGTCAACAGATAAAACGTACCATAATAGAATGAAAGCTCAGTAGGACTTAACACATCCAGACAACACAGTATGTTGAACAAGTCACACAATCTAAAATGAGATACAAGCTAAGAGAAGCTTGTAGACTGAGAATAAAAGTTACACTGTGTCCCAAACCTTGAATTCCCTTGGCCATAATTACTTAAGGGATCATTAACAGACAGTTTTGTTATGTCGGAAGGATGCGGATATTAACCTAAATTATTGATAAAATTTGACATTTTTGTTGGATTCATTTTTACTTTTCCGGGTGGCTCGCTGTACCTAGTGTCATAAGTTTAGGAGACGCCAAAGGAGCGCTGCTGCATTAGTGGGAGAATTAAGGCTGTAGACAATCGCAAAGCACTGCAGGCTTTGAAGAGAGACGTTTTACGGGCTGTGGAAATTTCATTGTCGACAGTTCTAAAATATCTGACTCTCTTCGCGGCAGTGTAGCTAATGTCTGTAGAGTTTAATCACCAGTTATTTGACAACAAAATAAAGCCTCCACCCACGCGAAGATATACAAAACAGTTATTTCTTACTTTTAACTTGATGGGAGATGGTGCGACGTCCTGTCAACATCCGATATTACTGAAGTAAGCTTTTAAAAATAAAAAAATAAAAAAAATAAACAGAGTAAAACATTTGCTTTCCTTTTTTCTTCACTATAGCAGCTCAGCAACGGCGGCCATGACAGACCATCCGGGTACTGTTGTGTTCTGGACAGTCATGTAGAAGCGGATGAATATGGATTACCTGTTATACACCAAACTAGTGCTATGATGAACATGTATTTATACTGGAAAGAGCAAAAACATATTTTATGTCAATAAGAACATGTTCTGTTCTTTTCTAATCATGTGTGAGACGCCCGTATTGTTCACAAATTGAGCACTACGTCATCATCAAGCCAAAGTGTATGTGGTAGAAGCATATGAGTCATGAACCATAGCGGAGCACGCCATTTCCTATTAACTGCAATACTTGTACCCTACATGGTTAGTTTCACATGTTCAACTCAGCAGTAACTACAATCAGTAACTGTGTTTGTCTGTCAGTCTGTTTTCCTCTCACTAACTGACGCGCGCGCACACAAACACATGCAATAATAGACGAGATCAGTGGGAGGAGTGTCCCATGAAAAATATCTTATTGATCTCAAAAAGTATTTAACCAAAGGCTCAAAAGAGTCTCCTCTACCTGTGCCTCACTCTGTCTCTCTTTTTCTCATTTTTTTCCGTAATTTATTTATTTTATTATTTTATTATTTTATTTTAAATACTGTGCCGTGTCATCATATCCACTGCAGAACTCATCCTACATGACATCAGGGCATCAACTGGAGGACCTATACACTTTCATGAATAGAACCCTTTTCAGAAAATGTTTTTTCAGTTTTCCTAAATCTTAATTTCTTTCTAACCAACCCATCCCATGTTTTGGAACGAAATCAAGTGAATTTTAAGTGAATTTGCTCAGAACACAAACCTTTTTTTTTTTTTCTTCATTCTAGGTACCTTAGAACAGTCGTATCAAATCAGGGTCCATGGCTTAGTTAAAATCTATTTGGGAGTCTGGAACATGAAAAAGTTTGGAAACCCTCACACACAACACACAGGGAAACTAGAATGTGCGTAGAAATAATTCAGCTCATCTGCCTTTAAAAGGCACCAAGCCATGTTCTGCAGCATTAAACAAACCTTAACTGAGTCAATATCAATATAGGGTACCATTTGGCGTCCCGGGCAGAAATCACTCACTTTTCATGAAAAATTTGCAAAATAACAAAACACTGAGGGTTTATTATAAATGGTCAAACATTTAAACACACATTGGTACAGAGATACATCTTTAAAAGGGTGTTTTTCATATTTAAAAAAAAATGTTCTATGATTAGATGCATGTGATTTTGCCATGTCCCAAACTCCTCTCTACTAACTTCACTGAGTGTAATAAGTAGATAAATGATATTATATATATTATAAATGATATTATATACAATGTACAAACCTTTTACATGCTCTTGTTGCTCTTATCAAGTACTTGAATAAAATGAGTCAATTGGATCATTTATGGTCTAATTTCATAATAATAATAAACGTTTTGCATGTGTCCCTGGATTTGCTGTCCACCCCGTCATTAGGTGGTTACTGCCACTATAAGAAACCACCTGTTGTAATCAGTGACATCACTACCACTGCTTTGTGTTTTACAAATGGAGTAAAGAATAGCTCCTGCAGAGAGAATACATATCAACATTTATATTTTGACATTTTCATCATTTTATGATTCAACTTGAATGTGTTCAATCTTAATGTGTCCCCCCTGTCATTGCAAAACATGAATCTATATAAATGCTTTTCAGAAATTCAAAATATGTTTGTTAAACTATACACAGTCACCTTCCTAACTGATACATGTTGCTAGCTAATGGCCCACCATGTGCTCATTAAATGCTAACTCCAGCCAGAAACGTCCTCCCTGTCATTGTCCACCCCGTCATCAAGTCTAGTTTTATAACAGTTTTATAAGTTTTTCAGTGTTCCAGAAGTCAAGTGGAGGACAAAACATATGCAGAGAGAGAAACCATTTGAAAGGATACCTATGTTTATACTTTTTGTGGTAGGCCTACATTTAGGGACCAACATGTTTTTGTTTTGTTTATATCAATCTTGTTTGTTCCTCTAGTTGAAGGTTTTATTTATTTATTTTTGCTGTTGTTGAGTGTCATTTCCAAATGTAGCCTACCTGTGCACAATTCAAAATACAGTAGGTGAAAAAAGTCATGTTTTGACAAAAAACATTTGTTGACAAAACCATAACATTGTTTCCTTTAAATATATATGAGGCACTTCACTATTGTCCACCCTGTCATGCCAAGGTCCACCCCGTCATGTCATTGTCCACCCCGTCATGTTCATGTTTTATGTGAATTAATAATTATTTTCACAAGTTATCAAAACCTTTTGTGTGATTTTGCTCTGAAGAGATTAGGGACGAACAGTATTATTTCAAAGTTTGACCAGATACCTTTATTTATAGAGTTTATTCAGAAAAGAAAGTACAACTTTCACAGATTTTACATATACAAACATATTTTTCCATAATTTCTGTATTTTTGAGAGATGTTTTCCAGAAACTAAAATATATTCCTGAATGAGGGACCAAATACCTTTCTGAAAATGTACATTTTGTAATCAATATATGATTAGAACATATTTACTCTATTTAGAAATTGTCCCATGACAGGGTGGACACATTTTGCAATTCGCTTGTACTTTCTATGCTTGCAGTCAATTTATAAAAGGTGCAGGAGCTTGACCAACATGCATTTCTAACAGCTTAAGGTCTACTTTATACAATGGATATGGAGTTCAGTGGAAAATTTCATCTTTTTTGTGTGACATTGGGAAGTCTCAATGGCACTCTATACTGATATTGACTCAACTGTGCTCCATTATCTGGCAGCTACTCTAACAAACACTATGAATCTCATGATGTAACAGGCCCACAGACATCCAGCAAAGTAAGGTGTTTTTTGACATTGCAAAGACTCATTTAATGTGATGTTTCAGTAGTAGACCATCATCAAGCATATGGTACCCCTAAAATTAGCGTTTTGTGATATATTTATGGTCAGTACTGCACAGAGTTTTTTTTTTTTTTTTTTTACTTGTTTAGCTCTATATATGTTGTTGGAGACTGTTGAATTGATGTATAGTAAATTGATGATATTTATCCCTCTCTGTTGCATGTGGAGAATGTTACTGGTTGCAGACTTAACAACCACTCTCTATTTAGAATGGCTTTCCACTGTGTCACTAACCATTTGCATGATGATGGTCTAGTACTGAAACAGCACATTAAATGTATCACTGCAAGTTACACAGTGTGCTAGAGTTTATTTGCAACTTTTGATCTCTTCATCCTCCTGTGCACCTGTCTCATGTAATTTTTCTGTTCCGACATCGCGAAGACCTAAAACACTGTGGTGGTTAGTAGTGTGTCTGTTACTCCCACATGCTAGGTTTGAGCCACTGGCACAAGCTCTGATATGACATGACTGTGACACACCAGTGCAGTCATCTTTTCATTCACCACAAAAATGTTGTGTGTACACCTGATGGTTAAATGTGATGTCTTTGTCAGGATATGTGCGGGTATGATGGAGATTAAGTTTCCATGTACAAAGCGGTTTGAATTCACAGTGGATTACCTATAATTAGTGCAAAAACAAATTACTCAACTTGGTCTATATAATAAATACAGAAGCTGGGAGCAGCCATGGCAGCAGTTATTTTGCCATTACCCCAAGATTACATTTAATTGTATTGTTGTCTTGATGTAACAAGCTTGTTTTCCACTGATAAATTGTTACTTATTAAATTATTAAGTAATAAATACCTCAAGAAACCAAAAGCCAATATCTTGAGAAAACAAGCTAAGTCATAATCAAACAAAAAAGCTTTGTTTTCCCTTACTTATCTCATTGTCTTGATATATAGAGATCAGGAGTGACATGCCAGCATATACAGGGAAAATGAGTGCAAAAGCTGCAGCTGCTCCTTAAATGATGAGGACTGATTTGAATGTTATCTCCAACAGAAAGACACAATGCAATTTTTTGCACATGTGAGACTATGGACCAGATGCAGGAAGCATGAGTGGTTTGTGCCTTAGGGTGATTGGGCGACACACCACCAACAGAGAAAGGTTTCACCACTGTGGTTCTACCGCTGTGTTATGCTAGATGTTATGCTAAATCCCACAATTTCCACTAGGGATGATGGGAGTGGGACTAATGTATTTCTGTAATGTATTTCTGTATTTCTGTTCACCTATCCAAATAAACCATACCAAAGAGTAATACACTCCAGAGTTCCATTAAAATCACAACAGGAATACAAGAGCCCTACCTATGAATGACTTCTGGTGTGCTTACCTTGTAAATTACTTGTAAATTATTTTCTTGCAACAGGTAGGGGAGCAAGAGGATGGCAGCACAGACAGTGTGTCCGATTGGGAAAAAAAGACAAGGATCAGTTTTTGTCATCATGATGCCAGACTGAATTGTAAACTTGTTACGCTCATTTCCAGTGGTGGAAAGTAACAAAGTATTTTTTTTTTTAGTATTTTTACTAAAGTATTGTACTTAATAATAATTTTGAGGTATTTTACTAGAGTATTTTAATTTTAGGAAACTTTTTATTTTTACTCCACCACATTTCAAAGGAAATCCACAGCTCAGCTGGTAGAGTGTAAAACACAGACCAAAGCTAAGCAGTGGCCTGGATTCGAATACGGCAAGAAGAACATTTACTTTGGATACTTACGTACGTCCAATATCAATTCCTTTTCTACTTTTTCTTAAGTAAATTTGAAAATGGAGTACTTTTCTTTTACTAGAGTATGAATTTATCTGGGGATTTCTTCTTTTACTTGAGGAAAGGAACTGTGCTCTTTGTCCACCGCTGCTTATTTCCATCTTCAGACAATCAATTAACTCAGTGGATTGGGTGGATTCAAAGGGCTGAACACAGGCAAAGTTTTTATAGTTATGATGGCATGAGTTATTTGAAGAATGTCAAATGAAGTTGTAAATACCTTTGAGTCTCCTGACACTCCTGGCTGAGTGCCCTCTGGTACTGGAGTAGAATCTCCTTGCCCAGGTTCCTCCTTTGGGCCTCTGCAGCAATTTTTCCTGCTACTTTCCCAAAGCCTTCCAGGAACTTCTTTTCCACATCAACTATGTAGATGAGCTCAATTTCAGAGAAAATTGAAAAGATAAATATTTCTATACATTACAAATTTGTCTGGAAGATTTACTTAGAAGTAACTATTAAAAGTGAAAAATTTGTGCATGACTCCACATGGAGGGAGTATTCACAATGCTGACAAGCTGTAAAGCTTGGAACTCCTGAAGAATGTCACTGGTGGAGTGGCTCTGAATGAAGCAGACTTGCCCAACATATGTCCTCTTCATTTTATCTGTCAGGATGTCCAGCTTTGGATGGACCTTTCTGCACTCCCGTCTCATTCTTGTGACATGCATTTTATACTATAGCTGTCTTTAATTTCCTGTGAATTTTATATGACATGTATATTTAATATGAAGGAAAGGGTAGGATTTATTAAAAAAAAAAAAACAGTGAATATGTGTCACAAGGGGTGGTGGGTGGGCGAACCCAAACGCAGGAGCAGGTTGCGGAGACAAAAAACTACTTATTAACAGAAAAAAAAAAAAAACACAAATGAACACAAGGAATCTAGAGAAACATGGGAAGCAAACATGGCAAAGACAATGACTGGAGGAACAGGAACAGAACCGAAAACAGGACTTAAATACAAACAAGAACTAATAAGCTAACACTGGGAGGGATCAGAACAATCAGGGCTGAAACACAACTCAGGATAGGTGTGGGAACTGGGAGGGGCAAACAAGGCACGGGTGAAATCACTGAAGAGACAGAGCTGGGCAAAGGAAAAAACACTAAAACACAGGAAAACAGAAACAAGGGTCCAACCAAAACACAAGAAACACAAAACCATGACAGAACCCCTCCTGAAGGAATGGCTCCTGATGTCCCAAAAAACATTGACAGTCGTAAAACAAAAACAAAACAAAAAGATCAGGGCAGAAGTCTGGTGGATGGCCAGAGGGCAGATGACCAACAACCCGGCAGCCCTCGGGCAGATGGCCAGGGCACTGGGAACCAAGGATGGGGCGGCGCTCAGGCAGACGGCCAGGGTTCTGGGAACCAAGGACAGGGCAGCACTCGGGCGGACAGCCAGGGAGCTGGGAACCAAGGACAGGGTGACGCTTGGGCGGACGGCCAGGGCAATGCTGCTGGCCAAGGCGGAACCTCCCTGGATGGTGGCAGCGTGGGCGGCACCACACTGCAGGCTGGCCACAAAGTCAGGCAGCGTGAACTCAGGGACGCTGGGCAGCATGGACTGAGGGCTGTCTGACAGCTGATGAGCCAGTGGGATCACTGATGCAGGATGCCGGAAAAGCAGCAGCATGGCTGTGGGACGCTGGGATGAGTGCTGCATGGGTCCTAGGGGCTGGGACCGGGGCTGTCACATGGGCAGCAGGAACTGAGATTGGGCAGCCAGTCGGGCTCAGACTCGGGGAACTGGGACTGTGGCAGCCAGTTGGCATTTGGCAACTGGGACCAGGGCAGCAGCACGGGCACGAGGAACTGGGACAGGTGCAGCAGTACAGGCAACAGGGAGCTGCTGTGGCACAGGAGACTGAGGCTGCTGGGGCTGTTGCTGAAGCACAGGGGACTGGGGCCATTGGGGCTGCTGCTGAAGCACAGGAGACTGGGGCCACTGCTGCTGAAGTCCAGGAGACTGGGCCCACCCTGCTGAAGCACAGGAGACTGGGGCCACCCTGCTGAAGCACAGGAGACTGGGGCCACTGCTGCTGAAGCCCAGGAGACTGGGCCCACCCTGCTGAAGCACAGGAGACAGGGCCACCTGTCATGTCCTTGAAATTATTATGTTTTGTTGGGTTTTGTTGTGTCATGTCTTAGGAATTATGTTTTGTTTTGTTAGGTTTTGTTCTTGTGTCTTGTCTCGTGACGTCCTGTTTTATTTTGAAATCCCACTCTCCTCTTGTGTCAGGTCACTTGCCCTTCCCCTTGTGTGTTTCCCTCTAGTCTGATTGTATGCCACGCCCTGATTGTTTCCACCTGTTCCCCATTACCTTGTGTGTGTATATATAGTCCATGTTTCCCTTTGTCCTGTGCGAGTTCGTCCTGCTTTGTCTTGTTTGGTCCTGCTTTGTCTTGTTTTGTCCTGCCTTGCCTACACTGTAACAAATTACTGTTTTTTTACGGTGGATTTACAACAGTATCCTACTGTATTTTACAATAATTGAAAAATACTGTTAAATAGTCATCCCTCACATGTAAATTAACAGTAAAATCGGTCAGTTAACAATAACAGTAGATAACTGTAATTTAACAGAATAAAGCAGTATTTGTAATGAATTGCTGTAAATTACAACAGTATCTTACTGTATTTTATAATTGTAAAATACTGTTAAATATTCATGCTTACATGTAAATTAACAGTTAATGGTCTGTTAACAATAACAAACTGTAATTTAACAGCATTAAACAGTATTTTCTGTCAAGCAGTGGAGACAGGCGCTGCTGTATGATCCCTTCTCAAGTCCAGTCACTATCTTCAGCATCTTACTGATGATTGTGGGCTTATGTTTCTTTTCTTTTTTTGATGATAGCACTTCTTTATTGATCAAACTCCTCATTTCTGAGTGACAAGATGTAGCCTAGCCTAACTGGCTATTCAGTTCTGGTTCTTGGTTCTTGAAAACAGCGTCAGAGTGAGTAATCACACTGTCCACTCCGTGCTACGCTGCTTCTCCGTGTCCTCCGCTAGCTTAACACACTGCCATATACTATAAAATTACCATGTTTCATAGCTATCCGGTGGCGTGGTTCAAGAGGTAGAGCGGTCGTCCGGTAACCAGAGGGTTCCCGGTTCAAACCCCAGCTCCTCCAGAGTGTGTCGAAGTGTCCTTGAGCAAGACACTGACTCTGTCCTGATGGACAGTTAGGCGCCTTGCATGGCAGCCTCTGCCATCAGTGTGTGAATGTGTGAATAGGAGGCAAAACAGTGTAAAGCGCTTTGAGTGGTAAGTAGCCTAGAAAAGCGCTATAGAAATACAGTCCATTTACCATTTTACTGTCATGTAGCCTACTGTTATCCAAAAAAACGGAATTATACTGTTTCATAAATTACGGTAGATGCGCTGTAAAATTACCATAACCCTGTAATCTTACTGTCATGTGCTGTACTCCAAAAAACGGAATTATACTGTTTCATAAATTACGGTAGATGCGCTGTAAAATTACCATAACCCTGTAATCTTACTGTCATGTGCTGTACTCCAAAAAACGGTATTATACTGTTAGATAAATTATGGTAGATGCGCTGTAAAATTACCATAACACCCACCGTTATCCTACAATCATATACTGTAATCCAAAATACGGTAATATACTGTTAAAATAAATAACAGTAGATTGATTGTAAAATAACAGTAAAATACTGGCGTCCCTGCTGCCAGTATTTTACTGTTATTTTACAGTGAAATTCCTTACAGTGTAGTGTTCGTCCATGCTTTTTGTCACGCCACGCCACGCCACGCCACGCCACGTCACGTCAAGTCACGTCTAGTCAAGTTAAGTCAGGTTCTGTATTTCTTTGTTACTTTGCTTTGTCATAGTTAAGCTCATGTTTCTTTGATACTTTGTCTTGCCTTTGTTTGTAGTTTTTCCTTGTCAAGAGTGATTTTCTGTTGTTACTTTGTATTGTGAATTTTAGTTGATACTTTATTATTAAATTACTTTAGTTGAACTCTTGTTGAGTCGTGCGTTTGGGTTCAATCCCTGTTAGCCATAGTCCTGACACCACCCTGCTGAAGCACAGAAGACTGGGGCTGAAAGCTAGGCTGCTGGCAAGCTGGCTGGCAGCTAGCATGCAGGTGGCTAACACGCTATAGCCTAGCATGCTGTTGGCTAGTGCGCCAGCGCCTGGCCAGCTGATGGCTACGTGGCAGGCCACAGTCTCTCCAAATAATGCTCCACTGGGTCCAGTATTGGTCCATTCATTCTGTCACGTGGGGAGGTTAGTAGGACCTAAATGCAGGAGCTTGCCGAGAAGAAACACTTTTTATTAACAGAAAAACTACGAAGGAACATGAGGAGCACGAGGAGTAACCATAGGGAAACACTGGAAGCACACATGGCAGCAAAGACAATGAACGGACATGGAACTGAACAGAAGACAGGACTTAAATACACAAACTAATCAGATATAGATTTATAGATTAATAGATTCATTTATTTTTTAAAAGAAATGGGACAGCACATGTTAATGCACATATACAGTGGTGGGAAAAAAAAATTCGCACACCCTTAAAATTTTACACAATCTCAAATATTATCATGAAATATTTGTGGAAAAATCTTTTGTGTGTTTCAAAAGGTGTGGCTGCATTAGACAGATACAAACAAATACAAATTATATTTTTTGTTTATTGTTTACAAGAAAAACTAACAAAACTAAAGCTGGAAACTGGACTCATCTGACCACAGAATCTTCTTCCAATTCCTGCTTGTCAAGTTCTTGTGTGCCTTGGCCCAACGACACCAGGCTAACCTCTGTCTCTCATTGATCTTTATTCAAAGCTTAAACGAGTCACGTGACTCGGATCTATAAATCTCCCATTTACATGATTTTGCTATCTTTTACCGTTTTTGAGTTGTGGCAGTTTTAGTTTGAGAGTGTTTTCTGCTCCCTCTGAGCTCTTACAATGGGTGTGTATTGCGCATTCCTGAGGCAGCTAGAGTGAGTCACATGTCCAGGCAGAGTGCAGAGCAGAGCACACCAGAAACGTTTGAAAACTCTTCACAGCTCCCACAAACTTGGTCCAATCCACATCAAAACTACATATTTTTGTAGGAATTTTTGTCCTCTTTCCATCTGCATAGTTTTCAAAGCCGTCAGACTTTTACTTTAGACTCCAGGGGCCTAATTAGTGCCAAGTGTCAGCCTCTTCACACCAAACTCCATGGGAAAAAACGAGGTGTTGGTTTTGGCCACTCCGACTTTGGGGGCTTATAAAATTCAAACGAATCAAATTAATAATAAGTTTTTAGCAACTTTTGTTCAGCACTGTGTCCTCTGTCATCTGTTAAATTTTCAAGCCGCTGACATTTACGCCCTGGGAGGAGATAGATTTTGTTCAAAGCGGAATTTTGGGCGAGAACGTGACTTTGAAACGCAAATTGCGGACTTCCTGTTGGTTTTAGGTTGGGGTGTCAGCGCGTGATTTGTAGGGCTTGATGAGACCTACATTTCGGCGTTGGTTTGGTCTTTCTATCACATTCCTGTGGGCTGCAGCGGCTGCCTTTGTGTGCCTAGGTGGCGCTACCGAGCCCATTTTTGCACTTAGGGGGTCCGTTTGTCCATTTTATCAAATTTTTCGCCAGACCTGGCCTGCGTGCCGAATTTGGTGAGTTTTGGAGCATGTTTAGGGGGTCAAATTAAGGTTTATTTTGACGTAATAATAATAAGAAGAAAGGAGAAGGAGAAGAAAAAACACTACAATAACAATAGGGCTTCGTGCTGTTTCAGCGCTCGGGCCCTAAAAAAAAAAAAAACGAAGCAATAACAATAGGGCTTCGCACTGTTCCAGTGCTCGGGCCCTAAAAACGGTACAGATACAATAGGGCTTCGCGCTGTTTCAGCGCTCGGGCCCTAATAAGAAAGAAAGAAAGAAGGAAAAAACGAAGCAATAACAATAGGGCTTCGCGCTGTTCCAGCGCTCGGGCCCTAAAAAAGAAAGAAACGAAGCAAATACAATAGGGCTTCGCACTGTTCCAGTGCTCGGGCCCTAAAAAAAAGAGTGTGTGTGTGGGGGGGTTACATTGTCGCAAAGAAATACATAAATGGTTGCCATTTATTGTAGAATTTGTTCAGGTTTCCCCTTCTTGTGCTGGAGGGAGCTGTTGTGGATTTCCAGTTAAGAAGGAGGTGGCATTTAGCAATCAAGGAGGTAAAAGCTATTACTTCCAATTCTTTAGAAGAGTATTGGGTATACTCTTCTGGAAGACCAAAATGCAAGTGTGTGGTGAAGTATCAATTATTTTTGAAAATACCTTAGACATGGTGTTGGAGTACATTTGCCAAAAATTCATCAGGGCTGAACATCTGTCACAAACATCTACTGTATTTGGGAAAATCTGTGCCAACCTTGTCTTTGAATAATGACATCTAAATACAACTTTGAACTGTATCAAGGTCAACCGGGCACAAATAGAAGTTTTGTGAATGACCTTCAATGCAGATTCCCACCAATACTCATCAAAAACTAATCCGAGTTCATGCTCCCAAGTCTCTCTTGTATTGGTAGCCAAATGGTCATCGTATGACTGAATGGAATTATAAATTTTTGAGATTAAAGACCTTTGTAGAGGAGCGAGTTGTAAAAGTTCACTCCATGGTTGCTTTGGTGGAAGGTGAGGGAAGTTGGAGAATAAAGATTTCGCACAGTTCCTCACCTGAAAATATCTAAAAAGATGGGAGGGTGGGAGATTGAAGTCGTTTACAAGGTCTGTGAAAGAACAAAAGACCCCTTCCTTATCGAAATCCTTAAAACATTTCAGTCCCTTATCCCGCCATGAGGAAAAAGTGGCATCAGTATATGTAGGTTTGAACACAGGATTTTTTAACAGAGGGGTTAAAATTGTGGGAGCAGTAAATTTAAAGTGTTTCCTAAACTGAAACCATATCTTAAGTGTAGCGGTAACTACAGGGTTGCAGGCAACACCAGAGAGGTTGGCGGTGACTGGACCGGTTAGCAAAGCTGAAAGAGAGGCTGGGGTACATGACTGTGCTTCCATTTGACACCAAGGTACATTACCTGACATAAAAAAATAAAAAATAAAAAATGACTAATAGTTGAGTCCACTGTTTTAAAAAAAACTTTTTGGTAAAAATATAGCTAAACATTGAAACAGAAATAGGAACTTTGGCAGGACACACATCTTGATTGTGTTTATTCTCCCAATCAGAGAGAGAGGGAGGGAACTCCACTTTTGAAAGTCTGCCTTAATTTCAGCTAAAAGGGGAAGGAAATTTTCAGCAAAGAGATTTAAAAGATCTGGCTATGTTAACCCCAAGATACCTAAATCCTGAAGGGCTAAATTTGAAAGGAATGTCAGACTGGGAGAGTTGCATTGCTAGTTTATTGACGGGATAACATTCACTTTTGGCAACGTTAACTTAATACCCTGAGAACCGGCCGAATCTATGAAAGAGTGAAACAATGGCAGGACAGGCTCTTACTGGATTTGCAACATATAGCAATAAATCATCGGCATATAGCGACAATTTGGATTCTGTGTGAGTCCTGGTGATGCCCTTAAAAGTGGAAGAGGACCTCAGATAGATAGATAGAGGCTCTATTGCGAGCGCAAACAATAGAGGAGAAAGGGGGCAGCCCTGTCTACAACCTCTATTTAATAAGAAGTAGTCAGATTGAATGTTATTGGGTGTGATACTGGCACAAGGGAGTGTATAAAGAAGGCGCATCCATGAGATAAAACTTTCACCAAATCCAAATTTAGCTAAGACTGCAAATAGATAACTCCATTCAACTCGATCGAACGCCTTTTCGGCGTCAATCGATATCACTACTTCAGGTGTAACTGTAGTTTCCTTCGAGTAAATTACATTTAACAAAGTTTGAATATTATAATAGAGCTGACGCCCTTTTATAAAGCCAGTCTGTTCCTTAGAAATGATTGTTGGAAGGACCTTTTCAAGTCGGCAAGCCAAGGCCTTTGCGAGAATCTTTGTATCTACATTCATTAAAGAGACTGGCCTATAGGAAGTACAAAGGTCTGGATCTTTGTCCTTCTTTAAAAGAACATTAATAGAGGCCTGCCTCAGTGTAGGAGGGAGAGAACCACGAGATAGTGATTCAACATAAACAGAATGCAGTAATGGTATAAGTTTGGCCTGAAAGGCTTTAAAAAATTCAACTGGAAACCCATCGGGTCCTGGGGCTTTATTATTTTGCATGTTTTGTAAGGCTGAATTTAGTTCTTGAATGGTCAGAGCGGAATCTAATTGATTAACCAACTCTGGATTTACGGAAGGAAATTGAAGCTCATCTAAGAAAATGTGCATATCAGCAAGATCTGATGAGAGTTCAGACGTATACAGGGATTCATAAAAAGATGAAAAGACAGAATTAATAACATCCAGATCGTCCTGCAACACTCCAGATCCATCTCTAATGCGTGGTATTAAACATGAGGCTGCTTGGCGACGCAACTGGTGAGCTAGCAACCTACCAGACTTGTCGCCATGTTCGTAATACTTAGAACGGGAGTGAAGCAACAAGCGCTCCGCCTCAGTTGTGATAAGATCCAGCTCAGTCTGTAAAGCCACCCGGCGTTTTGAAAGATCATCAGATGGGGCAGTCGCAAGCTGTTGGTCCACTGATTCTAAATCAGATGACAGCTTTTGAATACTTGACATCCTTGATTTCCTTATGTGTGCAGAATATGAAATTATCTGACCCCGCAAATATGCTTTTAAGGACTCCCACAATAGCGCCTTAGACATAGGTTCCGAATCGGAGTGGTTAAGAGCAATAAAATCCTCTATTGCATCTGTAATAAATTTGTGAAATTTTTCATCTGATAAGAGTGAGGTGTTGAATCGCCAATGGGTAGAGTAGCGAGGTCAGGGGGAAATCTGAATATCCATGGATACAGGCGAATGATCTGAGACAATAATTGGGTGGTACAAGACATTTGTCACTTTTGGCATAAATTTAGCATCTACAAAGAAATAATCTATACGAGAAAAGGTCCGGTGCACATGCAAATAAAAGGAGTATTGCCTACTGTTCGGATTACGAAATCTCCAGGGGTCAACATAGCCATTACTAGACATGAAATTGCCAAGGGCCTTAGCCATTAATGATTGGGTTGAGCCAGGTTTAGAGCGGTCTAGCTGAGGATCGATAGCACAGTTCATGTCCTCTCCAAAAACCAACAAACAATCACTCAGAGAGGGTAAATTTCCAAACAACTTGTTCATAAAGCAAGGATTATCAAAATTTGGTGCGTATACATTAACTAATAGAATAGGCACCCGAAATAGAGTACCTGAAACTATAAGATATCTGCCAGCCTTGTCACATATGGTATTAGGGTGAATGGGACAGATTTACCGATCAAGATGGCAACCCCTCTAGCCTTTGAGTTGAAACTAGAATGAAATACCTCAGCAACCCAGGGACACTTTAGTCTGACTTGATCTCTGTTCCTCATGTGGGTTTCCTGTAAAAACACAATGTCAGGCTTCAAACGCTTTAAATGAGAGAACACCCTACACCGTTTAACAGCACCCCCTAACCCTTTAATATTCCAACTGACAAATCTTACGTTTGGGCCTGTAATATTAACCATGCAAAATGCAGATTAAGATAGAAGGCAACCAGGTTCCCAACCCCACACTCCAGGGGCAAAAGAAAAGAAAAAAAGAGAAAAAAAAAAAAAAAGGCTAACTTAACTAGCTCACACTGAACCCCACGACTTCCCCCATAGCACCTTCCACTACCCCATCCCCAAACGATAGGATACCAGTGCTAACTCCACAAGGAGTCATAAACCAAAAGGCAAGACTCAGGGCTATGGACCAAACAGTCATCTTCACCTCGCTCCAACTTGACTGGAGCCCCTACAAACATTACAAAAGCTGAAGATAGGGCTTAGTTATTAAACAATACAAAACTCAAAACCTTCTAGGAATTTTGTACAAACATAAGCACGTTGACTGCCTTTAAGAACAGTGGGTAATGGTGTCATCCATACCAAAATGATCAAAACCTATCTAAAATACAGATGATTTTGCAAACCTATTCACAGACAACGCTGTTAAAAGTCTTTTCGGCACCACTGTTTTAAGAGTAGCACAGCTGCAGTAGCACTTACATTCAAACTTGTGTTTCAGTATCTTTGCAGTAACAAACCTAGTTCTACATGAGTGTTTTCACGAAGACTGCGGCTTCCCCAGGTGATGTGAATTCCGCTGTGGCATCCCCTCTAGTGATCCGGAGACGCGCTGGATGTAGCAGCCCAAACCTTATGTCCGGGATGCCCCTGAGCTGTCGTCGGATGTCACTGAAAGCTGCGCGGGCCTTGGCTGCCCGTGCAGTGAGATCCAGGAAAATGGAGACCGTTGAATTGCTCACCTGGATACGCTGTTGGGCTCTGGCACGTCACAGGATGTCAACACAGTCCGCATAATAGTGTAAACGTGCTATTATGGGACGAGGTCGTTCGCCGGGTTTCGGTTTAGGATGCAGGGATCGGTGCGCACGATCCACAAGTGGCTCTTTTCCCAAGCTGAGAGCGTCTTTAAGCAGGGTGGAAACTGCGGCCGTGTCGACCGTGCCGAATTCCTCGAATAGTCCGATTATGCGGATGTTGTTACGGCGAGACCTCGCCTCCAAATCTTCACACTTACTGTCAAGAGTGACAAGTTGGGCTGAGAGTTTGTCCACTTTACTTTTGAGTGAAACCACATCGTCAGTGTATGTCGACAGGGAACCCTCCATGTCATTCACAGTCACTTTTAGTACATCCACCTCCGACCTGATAGCCGCCATGTTAGCATTTAGCTCCGTCTTCGCGCTGTGCAGCTCGGACTTTATCTGGGTCAAGTTGTTTGTCATCGCCGTCTCCAATTCAGTCTTGAAAACGCCTACCATCTCTTCTCGAAGGGCAGCAAGCAATTCAGCCTTAAAATCTGCAGAAGTCATGCTCGGGACGGCGGTAGTTTCCTCTGGAGGGGGTGCCTCAGCAGCTGCATTCCGTGGCAGGGATGCAGCCGGTGGGGGTAGCTTCGTTAGCGTTGCTGCTGAGTTACTCGTACTTTTCGGTTTTGGAGGCATACCGACATGTAATGCAGTCACAACGAGCTTGTGAAGTCAAAATGTAGTAATAGAAAGTTCACGGAAAAGCCCTAATGTTCATTAAGGAGAGTTTTGCAGGAGCACCCACAGGCGCGTCTCACTCCATTAGTCGCTAAGCCGGAAGTCTCAGGAACCTCAAAATTAAAAGGATTTTTTGAGGAACCAGTTTTCATACTGAGGAATCCCAAAAGTTCCTGCAGGCACCTCCAAGAGCTTTGAGGAACCTTTGAGATCTTGGAGGAGCTGCTAGGTTCTTGGAATAATCTAGAGGTTCTTCAAGGCACTGCTATTTTTTACAGTGTACTTTGGTCCCGTAGAAGTTAGCCCGAATCTGTTTGGACAGTTTGGCCCTCTTCAGGGACCTTTAGGCCTTCTTTTAAGTCAGGCCTTTCTCACATAGCAAGCTGTGTGCTGATGAGAGGTAATAACAGTTGCAGTGTGCAGGGGACTGTGTGCAATTATCAGACAGCAGGCAGGTATAAGGTGCTGAGCTGTCAGATACAGCAGATGCTGAGCTGGGTGCAGGATGTATGATGTGTCTATTTATGTCCTTAAGTGTTTTTAAGTGTTTATGATCCGTGTGGCCTAGGGGAAGAAGCTCCTTCTCAACCTCTCAGTCCTGGCCTTGATGGAGCGGAGACGTTTGCCAGAGGGCAGCCATTCAAACAGTTTGTGGTTGGAGTGGTGAGTGTCCTTGATGATCCGATTTGCCCTGGACCTGCACCCCCGGGTGTAGATGTCCAGGAGGCAGGGCAGTGCTGTTCAGGCAATGTGTTTGGCACACCCGATCACTCTTAGCAGGGCCTTCCTATCCTGAGAGCTGCAGCTGCCATACCAGGCAGTGATGCTCCCGGAAAGTACAGATACTACAGTGGCAGTGTAGAAGGATTTCAGCAGCACAGTGGAGATCTTGAATTTCCTCAGCTGCCAGAGGTGATACAAGCGCTGCCTTGCCTTCTTCACCAGAGTGGTGCTGTGTGTGGACCATGTCAGATCCTCGGAGATGTGAACCCTACGGTACCTTTAGCTGCTCACTTTCTCCACTGGGGTCCCGTAGATTGTGAGTGGTGTGTAGTGGATCCTCTGCCTCTCTCTCCTGAGGTCTACCACCATCTCCTTGGTCTTCATGGAGACATTCAGGTCCAAGTTGCTGTCCTTACACCATGATGACAGAAGCTCCACCTCCTCCAGATAAGCTGTCTCATTGTTGTTGTTGGAAATCAGGCCTACTACCACTGTGTCATCCATAAATTTCCCAATTCAATTCAATTTTATTTATTTGTATAGCCCAGAATCACAAATACAAATTTGTCCCAAAGGGCTTTACAGAAAAATACAACGTCCTCTGTCCTTAGACCCTCACATCGGATGAGGAACAACTCCCTAAAAACCCCTTTAACAGGGAGAAAAATAGGAAGAAACCTCAGGGGAGCAACAGAGGAGGGATCCCTCCCCAGGACGGACAGACGTGCAATAGATGTTGTAAACACATAATAACAATAAAATGTATGAGGATAGATAGGCGGATGAGGGATGATGACGCCAAGGGAAGCCGGATGCACCAGAGCAGCCAGGGACCCGGGCCACACAGCCACCTACACCATGAAGACCTGGATCTGAAGTAGACAGAGCACGCACTCGGACAAACACACATCAACCATTCACACACACTCACACAGAGACAAAGGTGGCACATTAATTATCTGCAGAAGACTAATTGATAATTAGTTTCGTGAGAGCAATAATCTCATAATCTCGTCGGCAGGTGAGTGCTTGGGTTACTTCATTGAGACAGAGAACCAGCCCACCATACCACTAACTGTCAGCCATAAGTTAGGCCGAAGAGATGAGTTTTTAATCTAGATTTGAAAGAATCAACAGATTCAGATTGCCTGACGTCAGCAGGGAGGTTATTCCATAGCAGTGGTGCACGATAGGAAAAGGCCCGGCCACCTGCTGAATTCTTAATAATCCTAGGTAAGCAAAGCAGCCCCGCATTTTGAGAGCGGAGAGCCCACGATGGAATGTACGGTTTAAGGAGATCTGAAAGATAAGATGGGGCAAACCCATTTAAGATTTTGTAGGTTAACAGAAGCACCTTAAAGTCAGATCTAATATGCACAGGAAGCCAATGAAGGGAGGCAAGAATTGGAGTAATATGATCAAATTTTCTAGTTCTAGTTAAGACCCTAGCTGCAGCATTTTGAACCATCTGGAGACTTTTGGTGCTGGCCTGTGGGAGACCTGAAAACAGAACATTGCAGTAATCAAGTCTGGCTGAAACAAATGCATGAATTAAGGTCTCTGCGTCAGCCATGGACAGGGAAGACCGAATTTGTGCTATATTACGTAAGTGATAATAGGCAGTCTTGGTGATATCCTTAATGTGCCTGTCAAAGGATAAGCAGGGATCAAAAGTAACACCGAGATTTTTGGCTGCCACACTTTGTGAAATCACACAGTTGTCAAGTAGAACTGTTAACTGTTCAAAACAGTGTCTATGTCTGGGAGGGCCGACTACTAACATCTCAGTTTTATCTGAGTTTAATAGCAGGAAATTTAGTGACATCCAACTCTTTCCCGCAGCCAGACAGACCTCTAATCTATTGATCTCTGTGGGATCATCAGCCTTTATGAGCAAATATAGCTGAGTATCATCAGCATAACAATGGAAATTAATACCATGGCTACGTATAATTTGTCCAAGTGGCGAAATGTACAGGGAAAAGAGAAGAGGACCCAGGACTGAGCCCTGAGGTACCCCCCATTTAACATTGGAGAATTTGGATCTAGTATTATTGTACATGACACACTGTGTTCTTTCAGATAAGTATGAGTTAAGCCATGCCCGAGCCTGGCCCGTGACACCAAAATTCTCAGTTAGTCTCTCTAATAAAATGGAGTGATCAACAGTATCAAAGGCTGCACTGAGGTCCAGTAATAAAAGCACAGAGGTAGAGTCCGCATCAATAGCCAACAGAAGATCGTTGGCAACTCTAGTAAGTGCTGTCTCAGTGGAGTGACAGGCCCTGAAAGCTGATTGGAAAGGCTCATACAGCTGATTCACTGCCAAATGGGTGGAGAGTTGTTGAAACACAACCCTCTCAAGCACTTTAGACATGAACGGGAGATTGGAAACTGGGCGATAGCTATTTAAGGAACTAGAATCAAGATGTGGTTTCTTTAAAAGCGGTCTGACCACAGCTGTCTTAAAGCTGCTGGGCACAATATGCCAGTACTAAGAGATAAATTAACAATATCTAGCATTGTAGAGCCCAGTAAAGGCCAGGATTCTTTATAAAGCTTGGCAGGTAGCGGATCAAGAAAGCAGGTTGTCGGTTTAGAGGCTATCACAAGCTTAGATAAGGTATCAAGTGAGACAGCCTCAAAAACCGAGATAGTAGGGACTATTGGTGAGCTAGCGACTACCAATGAGTCCGCAGGAGCTGCAGCGGATTCAGAATTAATTTTTTGCCTGACTTACTCAACCTTGTTGCCAAAAAAGTCCAGAAAATCATCTGCTGTAAGTGATAAGCTAGTAGCAGATGGCTGTTTTTTTGTGAGCTTTGCTACTGTCTCAAAGAGAAATCTAGGATTATGTTTATTAGTGGTGATTAAGCGGAAGAAATAGGCTGCTTTAGCGACAGCTAGGGCGCGCTTATATTTCAATAAACTATCATGCCAGGATAGGTAAAAAACTACCAACTTCGATTTTCGCCATTGTCGTTCCAATCTCCTGCAGGCCTGCTTCAAAGCTCGTATCTCTTCATTAAACCAGGGTGTGGATCTCTTCAGGCGGCTCGGTCTGGTAGAGAGCGGGGCAACTGTATCAAGGAGACTGGAGAGGGCCACATTGAGGGAACTAGTAAGATTTTCGACAGAGCCTGTCTCTACAGTGAGAGGAGCCAAAACTCCAGGCAACTGCTGGCTAAACGCAGCAACACTAGAGGGACCAATATGGCGACTAGTGATTACATCTGTGCCACCACTAACAGGACAGGCCAGTGATGCCTCAAATTTAATAAGAAAATGATCTGACACAGCAGAGGTGGCTGATAAGACAGTCAGATCAGAAACAACAATCCCTTTAGACAAGACCAGATCAAGGATATTACCATTGCAATGAGTTGCCTCTTGAGCAGACTGAGTAAATCCAAATGTATCAATAAGATTTGAAAATGCTTTACTCAGTGGATCATCAGCCTTATTTATACGGATATTAAAATCTCCAAAAACCAAGATCTGTTCAGAATGGGTAACTAAGCCTGACAAAAAGTCACCAAACTCATCTAAAAACTGAGAGTAAGGACCAGGTGGTCGATAGATGACCACCATATAAAATGGATAAAGGCTATGCATGGCTGAGGAAGATGAACTCAAGACAAGAGCCTCAAAAGATTTAAATTTATTTTCCAGATTAGATGTAAAATCTAATTACAGCCTTGTTTATGAGCCCGGGCTACATGGGCATAGGAGTAATTAGGTGGAGTAGCCTCATTTAGGGGCAGGAAAACATTTGGTTTCAACCATGTCTCACACAGACCAATCATGTCCAATCCATCCATGATCAAGAATTAGATCATTTATGAGTAAAGCTTTGGTAGCCAGAGATCTAATATTTATAAAACCAAATTTTAGGTTCTTGCTGCCACGACCAGTGGTGAGCAGATCTGAAGACCCACCACTGGCTGAGGTATTAATAGGGACCAAACATCTAGTGTGATTAGCTGACCGCCCAAACCTTTACGCTTAGGACGATGAGTAAGCACAGGCTTAATAACTTTAGGAGTATGGTTTTGTGGTTTTGTAGTCTATAAGGTGCTTTGTTACAGGAATGTACCACAACAGTAGAAGGGGTAGTTTGTAGATTCATATACCGGCCAACCAGGAGATTGTGAGCAGACCAGTGGGGTAGGGAGACTGTCTCAATGTCATAAGCCAAGCCAGTAGTCTGATTATCTATACTGTGAGAGATATCCTGACCAATCACCTTAACTACACTAGATGACTCCACACCCACACTAATTTTATACCTAGCAGGCTCTCTAATCACCTGCCACCTGCCGAGTATTAAGTCCCTAGTGTCAAACAGAAGCTAAAGCTCTGTCTAAATTTCTAGACAAAAGAGCGGCGCCTTCCCCAGTAGGATGAAGGCCGTCCGCTTTCAGCAGGTGAGGGCGGCCCCAGAAGGAAGGCCATTATCCACAAAGCTAAAACCGTGCTCAGCACAGTGACAGGCCAGCCAGCGGTTCAACGAGGTTAACCTACTGTACATCTCATCATTACCCCTCACCGGTAAGGGACCAGAGACAACTAATCGATACCGACACATCTTTCTAGCTAGCTCAAGTGTCCTGACTAAGCTAGCTTTTGTGATCTCTGACTGCTTCATCCTAGCATTATTGGTGCCGACATGAATAACAATGTTCCTATAGCTAGTGGTGTAGTGTGCCTGGGTCCCCTGTTTCTTCCTCGATGCTGCCAGCACCCTAAGATTATCCTCTGTGTCGGAGACTCTGGCCCCAGGTAAGCAGTGAACCACAGCTGGCGAAGCTAGTCTAACATTGCGGGTGATGGAGTCTCCTATCACTAGCGTGCGTTGCTCTATTCTGTCAACAGGAGCGGGAGAGACACGCTGGCCCACGGGGTTACCAACGGGGCTGGAGAGGGGCGAGAACCGGTTTGCAGTCGGGAGGGGCGACTGCAAACCAGGCCACACAACCGGTGACTTGCTCTTGCGAGCCTTCCCACGCCGGCTAACAGAGACAAACCCCGCCGCATCTGCCGACGAGGCTAAGCTAGTGCTAGCGCTAGCGGGCCGGCTATCAGGCCCGGGACTGAGGCTATCTGGAGTGCCCGTGATGTCTAGCGTATTCCTAGCTGAAAGTAGCTGCTCTAAATCACGGACACGTCTCTCTAGTAGAGACATCCTATCTGAGAAAGCGGAGCAGTCACTGCACACCATCGTTGTCCAAGGCTGGATTTACTGCAGCAACACAGAACTAACTAATAGCTACGCTAACGCTAGTGCTAGTACATAAGCCAGTAAACAGAGTGCGATTAGCTCCGCTAGTCTATCGAAGAAGTAGCAGGGTTATCACAATAGCAAGGTAATCAAGTTATAAAATCTACCAGCTACAGAAGATACGTAATTTGTATGGCTAAAGATTAGTTTGAACAGGAGAGAGAGAGAGAGAACAGGTAGCAGCGATCTTACGAAGCAGGAAACAGCGTCACAGCGTCGCAGCGTCAGGTGCGTTCACATCGAAGTCACATCGAAGTTCTGCAGCAATTCCTCCTCCACCTGAGACTGAGTACTGCATCCAAGGTGCTCCAATTCACAATGATGTTGGAGCTATGTGTGGCTATTCAGTCATAGGTGTAGAGGGAGTAGAGCAGAGGACTCAGTACACAGCTTGGGAGGCACCAGTGTTAAGGGTTCAGGAGCTGGAAGTGTGAGTTCCAACCTTCACCACCTGTGGTCTGTCAGTCAGGAAGCTCCGGACCCAGGAGCAGAGTGAAGGGCTCAGCCCCAGGTCCCTGAGCTTGGTGACCAATCTGTGGGGAACTATAGTGTTAAACGCTGAATTGTAATCAATGAACAGCAAATGCACATAATTTCCTTTTCCAGTGTGAAAGGGTGGAGTGGAGGACATGGGAGATGGCATCATCAGTACTCCTATTGGGGCGATAGGCAAACTGAAGGGGGTCCAATGAGTCAGGCAGTGATGAGCAGATAAAGTCTTTGATGAGTCTCTCAAAGCACTTCATCACCACCGAAGTCAGTGCTACAAAGCAGTAGTCATTTGTGGGGGACGTGGCTCAGGAGGTAGAGCGGTCGTCCGGTAACTGGAGGGTTCCTGGTTTGATCCCCGGCTCCTCCAGTGTGTTGAAGTGTCCTTGAGCAAGATACTGAACCCCTTTCCTCTCCTGATGGACAGCTAGGCGCCTTGCATGGCAGCCTCTGCCATTAGTGTGTGAATGGGTGAATGTGAGGCAAAAACATTTTAAAGCACTTTGAGTGGTCAGTAGACTAGAAAAGCGCTATAGAAATGCAGTCCATTTACCATTTAAGCAGGCTAGGCTGGTCTTTTTAGGCACAGGGATAATGGTGGACTTTTTGAAGCATGTGGGGACAACAGAGTAGACCAGGGACAGATTGAAAATTGAAAACGACATTACCCATAATCCTAATGTTTATCAGCGACGTGTCTGATTTGACAACTTTCATCAATAAAGTCAATAAAGTGCAATAAAGTGCATGAAAGTTGATAATATGCTGATATGTTACGCCAGAGGTGTCAAACTGGTGCCATGGAGGGCCGAGAGGCTGCGGGTTTTCATTCCAACCGAAAACTCCACCAGGTGATCTCACTGATTAGTCCCTTCTCTCTGCTTGGAGGTGGGGTGATCAGTGAAATCACCTGGTGCAGTTTTCGGTTGGAATGAAAACCTGCAGCCTCTTGGCCCTCCATGGCACCAGTTTGACACCCCTGTGTTACGCCATTGAACACAACCCTTTCAGTCAGCGAAACATAGCAGGTGGAAAAACCGTGGAAACGCGTCAAAAATAGCACTAAAGATTTATATATATATTTTTATTTTTCATAACACATCTTTACTCGTGATATAAACATAGGCTACATGATAAGGGTATACTTTTTGCTGTTGAAAAACTACCGTATGTATGTTTTCTAAATGGAAAAAACATGATTTCACTATCTTAAGGGAAAAAAAATTAAAATCTGACCATTCAGGCGTTCTTCCCACACCCAAAAACTTTCATTAAGATTGCAAAATTAGTGATCACAACTTCATATAATAGACATAACATGTTAGAACTACAAAACCTATGGTGCAGGACACCTCTGTGTATTGCAACTCTGCACAAATTGTAGTTCTGGTACCCCTCTTCCGGGTTAGGATAAAAGTTGTGAAATTAGGTTTAGAAAACATACATACGGTAGTTTTTCAACAGCAAAGGTATAACCTTAACATGTAGCCTATGTTTATATAACGAGCAAAGGTGTGTTACGAGAAATTAAAAAAATATATAGCCTATAAATCTTTAGTGCTATTTTTGACACGTTTCCACGGTTTTTCCACCCGCTCTGTTTCGCTGAGGGTTGTGTTCAATCGCGTAACATATCAGCATATTATCAACTTTCATGAAAATTGTCAAATCAGACACGTTGCAGATAAACTTTAGGATTATGGGTAATGTAGTGCTTCTCCGTGATATGATATCGCAAATAAAATGTGTTTTCTTAAAATAAAGTTGATATTACACGGGACTTGTGGACTCGGCAGAAGCACATGCCATCATTACACAACCTCATAGTTCGTGGTAAGTCTGCCTTGGAGCACGCAATCCGTTATTAAGAGGTTGTGCTCATTTCACAGATTTCTATGAGATCAGGGGCCTCATTTATAAACATTGCGTACGCACAAAACGGGGCCTGAAATTGGCGTACGCCACTTTCCACGCAAAGGTTGTGATTTATAAAAAAAAAACTTGACGGAAAAATGTGCGGTCCTCCACGTAAATTCTGAACCATCCGTAAGCCTACGCACATCTTGGAGACAAGGGGAATTTGGCGACGCAGATGGTGAATTGAATCCAAACTGCATCATGATTGTCTCACACATTTATTTACACTCTATATCAAACGTTCATTGTAAATCCACTTTATCACAAACATTCCAAACAGCAGTGATATTTGTACTCGCGCTACTGAGCCATAACTATTGCATAAAGAACATGCATTTAAAAAAAAAAACAAACAAAAAAAAACTATATTGTAACAAGTGTAACTGATGAAATTAGTATCACCGGTTGACAAATTACACAAATGACATTAAACAATTGCAGCACAGTGCGTTCCCATGTGACAAGTTTTGATGCAAGCAGTCTAATTGCTGTAAACATATAAATACCATGGTGACACTCATGCGTAATTGCTGGGGTCTTGGTAAGTCAATAATAATAATAATAATAATAATAATAATATAGAAATTCTAACCATTCAAGCCTGACGTACTGATGCACTTTTCCGCTATAACCTGCAGCCTGCAGCCTGCCAGTAGCCATTGTCGCCATTGTCACCTGTCACCTGCAGGCTGCAGGTGACTGGCTCTTAACCCCCCTTGCCAAACCCCCAGAGCGCAGACACACATTAGACACACAGTGTCGGTCAGCACCCGGCCACTGGCAAACACACCATGCGCTCGGGGCGCACTGGTGCTGGGGACAGCCGGATCCTCGGCGCCTATGGCCCCCTCACCCGGACTCTCCTCACTGGGTCTTATTTTAGCCTCCACCTTCAAATCCACCCTTTTTTTTTTTTTTTTTTTTTTTTTTTTTTTTAACAGCGGTAACAACGTGTTGCCACTCTCCATACTTCCTCTTATTTGTACGTGTATGTTATTTGGCAGCCACTTCTCCTCTCCACCTCACCCACAAGCACCTCGATTTCCGTATCTGTAAAATTCCGTTTTTTCCGCCTTTCTCTTGCAGGTTGCCATGATTAACCGTAACACACCATTGGTCAGCTGCATCATTTACATATTCATCAACATTCACGAGGTGCTTTGCATTGGCCATTTATGGTTGAATGTGGGCGTGTAGTGGGCGGAGGATGAGACGCAATCTTGTCTGCAAACTTTCAGGTGGACTGTGATTTATAAAGGGAAATTGCTTGCAGGTGTGCGTACGCATGGTTTTATAAGTCTGGATTTTTTTGGGCGTACGGCATTTTCGGCTTTTGGGCGTACGTACACTTTTAGTATGGATCCTACGCAAAGTTTTATAAATGAGGCCCCAGGTTGTTAAGTTTGTAGTCCTATTCACAGATCAATTTGTTAACAAACACTTTTTTTACGACACATAAAAGCTTCAAAGGGGTATTTATTGGCGTGTTTTATGTCGTAGAACAAAACCTGAAACTTGGTTAAGCTGTTGTTAACTACAGACCTAATTTGAGGTATTTTACCAAAATCCCATTCAAAAGGAAGTGCTAAAAGCGCTAACGGAGTTCCGGGTTTACTGGCAGACTCTATTACCACGTTATATGATGCAGAAAACGTCACGTTGCCATGACAAAGAGTTAGTTGACGCCCCAAATGCTTCCCGTGGCAACACATTCTCACTCCCAATGCGTCAACGCCTGTTTGGTCAGATTTTATTTACTTTTTCTTAAGATAGTGAAATCATGTTTTGACACTAGTCAGTGGCATCCCCTATTGGTTTGCCATCGGGTATGATAGTAGAGGTCAAGAGCTTTCCAAAAATCACTGAGTCTTCTTCTTCTTCTGAGGAAGTCCTACTTCCCATGCACGGAAAATCACAAAATTTTGCACAAAGGTCCAGTCCCATGCCAGATAATCATTGTCAGATTTTTGTCTTGATGACTGATTTTTTTTTTCTACAGTGGTTTGAAATCTGTCCTTCCATGCATAGGCGGCTGCCTATGCATGAAAAGTGACTGGCGTAGTCAATTTGTGAAGCCTCACATTAATTGACACTTGTCAATTAGCTCAGTGAGATAAAGTGTTGTCCTGCCTGCCAGAAACTGTGAGTTCAAGCCTCAACTGATGCAAAATGCACATTAAAATGCCGCCTTTCTTTTCATCTTCCAATTCTCCACTTGTTGCTCAGAATTGCCTAAAATTGCCCGGCCCCGACCATTGCTGCGCAGCAGCTATAATTATATTCATTATTATGATTGCACATGCGGTCACTGTTACTGCGACCTTATTGTGTGTCCTCTTTTTTTTTTATTTGTTTGAATATTGTGGGGTTTTTTTATTTTCAATTTAGTAAGTACATGTAAATACAAACAAAGTCCCAAATCCCCCCCTCCCCTAACAAAATTAGAATATATATATGTACATATACACTATATTACCAAAAGTATTCGCTCACCTGCCTTTACTCATACTATGAACTGAAGTGCCATCCCATTCCTAACCCATAGAGTTCAATATGATGTCGCTCCACCTTTTGCAGCTATTACAGCTTCAACTCTTCTGGGAAGACTGTCCACAAGGTTGAGGAGAGTGTTTATAGGAATTTTTGACTATTCTTCCAAAAGCGCATTGGTGAGGTCACACACTGATGTTGGTCGAGAAGGCCTGGCTCTCAGTCTCCGCTCTAATTCATCCCAAAGGTGTTCTATCGGGTTCAGGTCAGGACTCAATGCAGGCCAGTCAAGTTCATCCACACCAGACTCTGTCATCCATGTCTTTATGGACCTTGCTTTGTGCACTGGTGCACAGTCATGTTGGAAGAGGAAGGGGCCCGCTCCAAACTGTTCCCACAAGGTTGGGAGCATGGAATTGTCCAAAATGTTTTGGTATCCTGAAGCATTCAAAGTTCCTTTCACTGGAACTAAGGGGCCAAGTCCAGCTCCTGAAAAACAACCCCACACCATAATTCCTCCTCCACCAAATTTCACAGTCGGCACAATGCAGTCTGAAATGTACCGTTCTCCTGGCAACCTCCAAACCCAGACTCGTCCATCAGATTGCCAGATGGAAAAGCGTGATTCATCACTCCAGAGAACGCGTCTCCACTGCTCTAGAGGCCAGTGGCGGCGTGCTTTACACCATTGCATCCGACGCTTTGCATTGCACTTGGTGATGTGTGGCTTGGCTGCAGCTGCTCGGCCATGGAAACCCATTCCATGAAGCTCTCTGCGTACTATACTTGGGCTAATCTGAAGGTCACATGAAGTTTGTAGCTCTGTAGCAATTGACTGTGCAGAAAGTCGGCAACCTCTTTGCACTATGCGCTTCAGCATCCGCTGACCCCTCTCCGTCACTTTACGTGGCCTACCACTTGGTGGCTGAGTTGCTGTTGTTCCCAAACGCTTCCATTTTGTTATAATAGAGCTGACAGTTGACTGTGGAATATTTAGGAGCGAGGAAATTTCACGACTGGATTTGTTGTACAGGTGGCATCCTATGACAGTTCCACGCTGGAATTCACTGAGCTCCTGAGAGCGGCCCATTCTTTCACAAATGTCTTGTTTCACAGTCTGCATGCCTGAGTGCTTGATTTTATACACCTGTGGCCAGGCCAAGTGATTAGGACACCTGATTCTGATCATTTGAATGGGTGAGCGAATACTTTTGGTAATATAGTGTATATACATACATACATACATACACACGCATACATGTACATTCACACATACATACACATATACATATATACATACATACATACATACATAAAAAAAAACTGATAAATAAATAATAATAATAATAATAATAATAATAATAATAATAAGGTCAGTGCATCAAATCCAATAAGACAAAACAGAGAGACACTGCATCAGAATATTAATGAGAAGTTAAGTGATCAATATAATCCAGATAAGGCTGCCAAATTTCAAGAAAAGTTTTGTGTTTTCTCCTCAGGTTATATGTAACTTTTTCTAAAGGAACACAACTGTTCATTTCCGAGGACCACTTATCAATAAGTAGAGGGGAATCAGATTTCCATGTCAGGGCTATGCATTTCCTGGCCACACATAAAGCGATACTTATAATTTTTTTTTGTGGTCAGGTTAAAGAGTCATTAATATTTGCAAAATTCTCTAATAAGCATAGCTCTGGATCTAATGGGAGTGTTACTCCTGTAATTCTGGATAATGTGTCACAGAGGTCATGCCAGAAGGGCCTCACTTTATTACAGAGCCAGGTACAATGAAGAAAAGAGCCGACCTCCATGCCACACCTTAAACATGTATCTGATAATTCAGGTTTAGATTTATGGATTTTCACTGGTGTTAAATATAATTGGTGGAGAAAATTATAATGTGTTAATCTATACCGGGCATAAATTGTAGCTGAGATACTGTTCCGGCACAAATCTGCCCAGGTGTGCTCGTCAATCGTGACATTAAGATCTGATTCCCATCTCACTCTAGATTTATTCAAGCCTATCTTTGGGCTCTTATTCAAAAATAGGGCATACATTCGAGAAATAAATTTGCATGCATTCCCTTCCAAAAGTGTCTTCTCCACCTCACTTATTACAGGCATAGCCATCCCAGGGCCCAGGATGGATCTGAGGAAAGATCTCAACTGAAGATAGCAAAAGAAAGACTTGCTGGACAGGTCATAATTGTCCTTCAGTTGTTCAAACGACATGAAAAATCCTCTCTCATAGCAGTCCTCCAAATACTGAATTCCTTTCCAGTGCCAAGTCTCTAGGATTTTATTATTCAAAGTCATGGGTATAAGTCCATTCTGCTTCAGAGGTGTTTTGGGTGATAGTCCCACTTTCAGTCCAAGGGTCCCATGAGCCTCATGCCATATTGTAAACATGTGCTTTAAAATGGGGTTACCTGTCTTTTTAAATATCATTTCAGAGTTCCATCTATAAATAAACTCCTGAGGAACATTATCTTTTATTTATCTATTATTTTCTTTTATTTTTTATTATTATTATCGTTATTATTATTATTTGTATTTTTTATTTTTATTTTTATTTTTTACTTGCACAGTGCCGGAGTTGTTGCAATTACATTTCACTGCTGCTGTACCTGTACATTCATGCATGTGACGAATAAACCTTGAATCTTGAATCTTGAATCTTGAATCTATCTTTCAGAGAATGCAATGCAATTTGTATCCAGGAGGGGGGGCCATCCCCTTCAAAAAATGATAAGATAAACCTCATTTGGGCTGCCAAATAATATTTTTTGAAGCTCGGTAGTCGAAGGCCCCCTGATCCATAATCCCATGTTAATTTTTCCATAGATACTCTGGGTACCTTACAGTTCCATAAAAAATGTCTAACATGCTTATTTAGGGTTGTAAAAAAGGCCTTAGGCAATGGAATTGGCAAGGACTGGAAAAGGTATTGTAACCTTGGCAAGATATTCATTTTAATACAGTTAACTCTACCAATCAAAGTAATGGGTAGGTTCATCCACCTAGATAAATCCTTTTCAATTCCAGTAAGCAATGGGAGATTAAGAACCTGTATAGGTTCTTAATGTCATTATCCACATTGATGTCGAGGTTTTTTAAACCTTACTGTAGCCACTTAAAGAGCATATTGCAGGTTGGAGACACCAGTGAATCAATGTGTAGGAAAATGATGTGGGAACTGAATTTTCATTGAAATATGCATATATATATTCTACAGTGACCTCTGGAGTTGTTTTTGTGGCAGAATTTTACTTCTGCATCTGAAAAGGCTAAACCGGAAGTGACGTAGGAAGAGGGAGTGCGGTCAATTTGAACAATAGGAATATAATGGATCTTAATGCTAGCTGTGACACTGAAGAGGCTGTGAATGTGTATTCATATCAATATGACGGACCACAGCCTTATAATTACAAGCCTGTTAGGCGTCAAAGAGACCAGGAACAGACCAGAGTCAGAAGAAATAACAGTCAGAGAGAGATTCAGCTGTGCTGCGAGGAGAACCAGCGGAGGACTGGGCAGGTGTGTTGGTCAGTGACCAGGGTTAGCTTGTAGATATATACGCATTTATCAATGAACGTTAGCAGGCGTTATCTAACACTGTGTTCACATCACAACACTGTAAAGTTTGCTATCACGTATCAGGCTATAACTAGTAATGATCGTCTAATACCAGCAGGAGTATTGATACTTACCTATAACGGAAACTAATGACCTTCTATCAGTCGTATTTCGCACTGCATCATAGAACTCCACACTGCGTCGTATAGTGCTTTACCGGTACCGCAGGAGAGAGATAGACAGCTTCCTGATAAATGATACTGATTTTAAAGCCCCCGCCTTGTCGTCTGTCGCTGTCGTGCTGCTGCAACCGCGTATAAACAAAAGTTGATTTATAATGAAAGGTATATATGGCAGTCTCTGTGCGCCGCGCACCTGTCAGATCCGGCAGATCTGACCGGGTGGGCGCGGTGCTGGCTGGCATCAGGTGGGCCGGCCGGTGTGCGCCGCCACCCGGTTTAAAGTAGCAGCCAGCTGACATGCCGCTCCGGCACCGCGCTCCCCCGGTCCGCAGCACCCGGTCTGCCGGATCTGACAGGTGCCGCTCCGGCTGTCAGTCGGACGCTTTCTGAAGAAGGAGGAAGTTACCTCCGAAACTGTCAAGGTAAATAAACATCCCATGTCCGTGTGGAGACACACGGAGCGCTCAGCTCTGCCCGCGGTAAAACAGAGGAGAGGAGAGAAACTCAGCTCAATCATGAATGACAGCAAAACGCAATAGGGCCTGTTTATTTATGTTATTTACCTAATTTATGTGAACTTGTTTCATTTCAGCTCAGTGTGAGCATCTACTGTGTTTTGCTGTCATTTATGGTCGCACTGAGTTTCTCTCCTCGAAAACGCCGACGTCCTGACAGGTTGGAGTTTGTGCAGCCAGCACAAACACAATAATTTACCATGATGATGATAAATAAATGCTATGTAAAACTACTGAAAACAGACCAACTCATTAAACCAAGACCGCTCAGACTCACTACCACCTACTACTGCGCACTGAGCTGGAGCAGAGCTGAGGAGACCGACTCCCTCTTGTTACGTCATATGACGCAATGTTGAAAAAAAGTGTTTTTAGGAGCTTTGCTCAAAACGGCCACTTTTTCCTCTAAATCCGTGCCCTAATATCTTGTAAAACGTATGAAATCCTGCATTAACCTTTCACATGGTCATTTTCACACAATGTTAAGTATAAATTTTGTAAAAATTTAACCTGCAATATGCTCTTTAAACAGGGTTGTCTGCTGGTATTCAGTATAATCAAAATTCCATAATGGCATAATTTCACTTTTCTCCAGGTTCACCTTATATCCCGAGATGGCACTATAAGTATCTAGTAAAGTCTTTAGGTTAGTTAGAGAGTTGCCAGGATCTGTTAAATATAAAATGACGTCATCTGCCAAAAGATTAACCTTGTGAATTGTCTGGTCCACTCTGAAGCCCCTTATCCCAGAGTCTTGTGTAATTGCTTCAGCGAGTAGCTCGATAGCCAGGATAAAGAGCCCTGGTGACAGAGGACAGGCCTGTCGGCTAGATCTACTTAAACGGAATGCTGCTGAGGTTTGTCCATTTGTGATTATTCTAGCAAGAGGTCTATGATAAAGAGTTCTCACCCAGTTAATAAACAAATGGCCAAATCCAAACTTGGTCAACACTCTAAACAAATATGGCCACTCTAGCCTATCAAAGGCCTTTTCAGCATCCAGCGCCACAGCAATACTTGGCTCAGTTCTAAATTTTGCTAGGTGTATAATGTTGAAGAGGCGACATAGATTATTCGATGATAGCCGTTTTTGTATAAAACCACAGTGATCGGGATTTATTAGTTGTGGCAAGTACTGGCCAAGCCTGTTAGCCAGGGCCTTAGAAATCAACTTGTAGTCGGTATTTAATAGTGAAATAGGCCTATTGTGTGTCCTCTTTGCATTTGGTGTATCTTGTATGTATCTGTTCTTTTGCCGCTGTGAAACTTTGAATTTCCCCTCTGGGGGATTAATAAAGTCTTATTCTATTCTATCTATTCTATTCACCACTTGTCTGAGCTTGTAGGATGCCGCTTTGTATGGCAACATATGCGGTGCGTGCTTTCAGAGCCTTGCAGATAGTCTTATCAACCCACGGTTTCTGGTTAGGAAAGACCTTAACAGTTACCACAGGAATGACATCTTGGTGACCATCACCACAAGATGGACCACCATCCCATCGGCTGTCCCATCGTCATGGGTGATCTGACCTTAACCTAAGATCACAATGAGCACGTTTACATGCACACCTTATTCCTGTATTAACCGGAATATTCGCAATATTCCGGTTGCGCACGTGTCATGTAAACACGCACCGAACCCGATTAAGGTCATATTCCGGTTGGAGAGAATTCCGAATAAGCCCCCTGGAATATTCCTGTTCCAACCGGAATATTGGGGCATGTAACCACCTACCATGGCAACGGCGGCGCACATGGATGCAGCAGCTGATGGCTCCCTTAATTTCAACAAAAATAGGAGCGATTCTTCTGTTTTTACTGCTGAGAATCGTACCACCTGCGTGTGTATTACTTATGACAGTAATACACTCCTCAACATCAGGAAAGGAAGTGCAAAAATTGAACTGAGTGCCGCGGACCTTGGGATTATATCTGCACTCGGCATCTTAAGATCCGACGACCAGGGCGTTCGGATCGGACGTCATCGCGGGCGGTGTAGTCGACGCAGGAGGAGGGGGAGGCGAGCCGGGGTGCGACTGAGGCTGAGGAGGCTTGGACCCAAGGCTGTGCCGTTACCCAGCCTACTCCTGGCTAACGTCCGATCTCAGGAGAACAAAATGGACGAGATACGGCTCAGGCTGACCCAGCAGGGAGAGATCAGACACTGCGGCGTTCTCATCCTAACAGAGACGTGGCTCCATGAAAACATACCGGATGAGGTTTTAACACTGGACGGGCGGAGCCTGTTCCGGGCCGACAGAACACAAGACTCCGGTAAGACGAGAGGGGGCGGGCTCTGTGTATACATCAATGATGCTTGGTGCACAGGTGCAGTCAGAGTGGATGGAAAATGTTCACCTGACATTGAGTTTTTACTGCTCAGATGTCGGCCATATTACCTGCCTAGAGAATTCACCAGTGTGTTTGTTGCTGCTGTTTACATTCCACCGGATGCAAATTCAAAAAATGCACTCCAGGAATTGTATGAGGTCATCAGCAGCCAGATGGAAAAACAGCCAGATGCTGTTATTATTGTTGCTGGGGATTTTAATCAAACAGACCTCAGAACTGTTCTGCCAAGATTCCACCAGCACATCCACATCCCCACCAGAGGAAACAACACACTGGACCATGTCTACACCAATGTTCCTGGCAGCTACAGAGCCCTCTCTCGTCCTCATTTTGGCCAGTCAGACCACATCTCCCTGCTTCTCCTGCCTACCTACATCCAGCTGACAAAAAGGGTCAAACCAACTGTAAAAACAGTTAAAGTGTGGACAGATGAAGCTGCAGCAGCTCTACAGGACTGTTTTGAATGCACGGACTGGCAGATGTTCAGGGATGCTGCTACCCAGGAGAACCATATTGACCTTGAAGAATATGCATCATCAGTGACATCATACATCAGCAAATGTGCTGATGATGTGGTAAAAACAAGGACAGTTAAATCATTCCCTAATGAGAAAGCCTGGATGAATGGAGAGGTGAGAGCTCTATGTAGAGCCAAAAAAGCTGCCTTCAAGTCAGGTGACAAAGAAGCCTACAACACTGCCAGAGCAAAACTGAAAGCTGGCATCAAGGAGGCAAAGCGAAGGCATCAGCAGAGACTGGAGAGAGACCTCAACACCAACAACAGCAAAGACTTGTGGCAGGCGGTCAAAAATGTGACAGGCTACAAAACCAGGAGCGCTCCCATCATGTGTGAGGCCACGTTACCAGACGAGCTAAACACATTCTATGCTCGCTTTGACCTCCTCAACAAGGAATCAGCTGTAAAGTCTACTCCGCCTCCAGAGGAGCGGCCACTGTCAGTATCCACAGTGGATGTGAGGAAAGTCCTGCTGAAAGTGAATATGAGTAAAGCTGCTGGGCCTGACAACATCCCTGGCCGTTTACTAAAAACATGTGCCAACCAGCTAGTGGATGTCATTACTGACATCTTCAACATATCACTGTCACAGGAGAGTGTTCCCACCTGCTTCAAGACAGCCACCATTATCCCTGTGCCTAAAAAGTCTGCAGTGTCTAATCTAAATGACTACTGCCCTGTGGCACTCACCCCCATCCTGATGAAGTGCTTTGAGAAACTGGTTCTCCAGCACATAAAGAACAACATCCCTGCCAGTCTGGACCCTCAGCAGTTTGCATTCAGAACCAACAGATCCACAGAGGATGTCATATCCACTGCTCTCCATTCAGTCTTCACTCACCTTGAGAAAAACACTTATTTCTTTAACCCAATTTCTGGGTTACTTGTGTTGGGTTACATTTCTGGGTTATTTTTCCAGAGCCATAACCATTTCTAGAATAGAATAGAATAGAATAGCCTTTATTGTCATTGCACTACAAGTAGTTCCAACAAAATTGTATTTGCTATATATACCATATAAAACCATCGATAACAGAAAGATCACAAAGAGGTATAAAATAAAATAAAAACAATATATATATATATATATACACATACATACATACACACACATACATACATACATACATACATCTGTACATAAATATATATATACATATATACATACATGTACATACATACATCTGTATATATACACTACTCACAAAATAAGTTAGGGATATTGGGCTTTCGGGTGAAATTTCAGGATGAACCTAAAATGCATTATAACCTTTCCGGATGAACTTAATGTGACCTTCTGTAAACTTTTGAATGCACATGTCCAACTGTTCAATGTTTCAGTACTTTTTGTACAAGTTGCTGTTCTCTAACAAGGAGTTTAACGGCAAAATTCACATCAGGTGTTTGATGCTCCAGCTCATCGAGGTCGCATCATTAGGGAACGGCTGCTGGAGACTGGGGTACCTCAAATGGAGTGGCCTGCACTTTCTCAGACCTGAATCCCATAGAAAACGTATGGGATCAACTGAGTCGCTGTGTAGAGACTCGTAACTCTGTACCCCAGCCCTCAATGACCTGAGGGCCGCCCTTCAAGAAGAGAGGGATGCCATGCCTCAGCAGACAATAACTCAACTTGTGAACAGCATGAGACGTCGTTGTCAAGCTGTAATTGATGCTCAAGGGCACATGACAAGTTATTGAGACTATTACGACTGTTGTCGTTATGTGCAGTTTTTGTTGGAGTGTGTGCTCTGTTTTTTGTTCCCTATCTTTGTTAGCACATGGGCTCCACAGTGACGCTGGATTGGCTGAGGTTCTCCAGTCCCAGGATTGGCTAATGAAGCAGGAGAAGAGCTATGTAAGGCCCAAGACGGAGATGGCTGGGGCAGCAGCAGCAGCAGGCTCTCCCTATCCTCCTCACCTCTCAACCAGCCAGCCAGTTCTTTTGTGTGCAAGCACATGTGAATGATTGTATGTAGAGCAGTAGGGGTGAACTGCCGTTTTAGCTGATCTTTTTTCTCCTGTTTTTGTTAGATTAGGGAGGTAAGTGTTTGTATGGTTTTCTTTGTTAGGATTACAGTTGGTTGTTTTTCAGTCAGAACTGTTTTGTTTATTATGTTGGCCTTAGTTCACCCCAAAGCTAAAATTATTGTATTTGTACACTATTACCTATCCCCTTAAAATTAAAAAAAAAAAAACTGTTTACTTTGAGAAGCTGTCCTGCTGGCTACTTGAGAAATGGGGAAGATGGGGCCTTTTTCATGTCATGTCTCAGCACCCCTAGACGGGGCATAACATGAATTGGGGGCTCGTCCGCTTCTTTTTGTGCTTCGTTTAGTGGTAAGTTTGGTGAGTATTTTCTTCTACTGGTTGGCAGTTTTCTTTGGTGTGTGGGGAAAATATGGAGTTTTCTGTTGAGGATTTTGTGGCCAATCCTTCTTGGGAAAAATTGGAAAAATGTAAAAAAGCAGATTTGTTTGCAGTGGCTGACAGCTATGATGTTCCTGTGTCTCGCAGTGACCGGAAAGCAGAGCTCAAGCAGGCTTTGTTTGAACGGTTGGTGGAGAGAGGTGTGTTGCCCATGTCAGCTGCAGCCATGAAAGGGTCTGAAGCAGCTGTGAGTGAGGCAGAGGAAGAAGCACCTATGGTGGATGCGAAAGTTGCGGAGGCTGCTGGCGTGTTCACCACTGGTGTGGAATCTGGTCTGGCCTCTGATCCTGCTGTAGGGAAAACTTCCACAGAGGATCTTCGTTTGCAACTGAGGATAAAGGAGATGCAGAATAGAAATAAAGAGCTTGAAGTGGAAGCCATGCATCTCCATATCAGAGCTCTGGAGCTTGAGAGGGGAGCTCCTGTGTCCTCCACCCATGTGTCTGCTACTCAAAGTGCTGTCTCTGCTGGTTTTGATATTAGCAAACACATAGAGTTAGTCCCTTTGTTTCGTGAGTCTGAAGTTGACTCTTATTTTGGCGCCTTCGAGTGCATAGCTGCTGCTTTAAAATGGCCCAAGGAATTTTGGTCACTGCTGTTGCAGTGTAAGCTTGTGGGAAAAGCCCAAGAAGTGTGTGCAACTTTGTCTATTGAACAAAGTTTAAATTAGGAAACTCTAAAGAAAACTGTGCTTCAAGCCTATGAACTTGTTCCTGAAGCTTATAGGCAAAAATTCAGAAATAGTGAAAAAACTGCCAACCAGACCTATGTTGAGTTTGTGCGCGATAAGAGCGTGTTGTTTGATAAATGGTGTCAGTCCTGCAATGTTGAAACTCTGGTGGAGATGAGAGAACTAATTCTTCTTGAAGAATTCAAAAAATGTTTACCGGAACGCATTGTGATTTATCTGAATGAACAAAAAGTGTCCTCTGTGACCAAAGCCGCGGTCCTGGCCGATGAGTTTATTTTGACTCACAAAAATGTGTTTTCTCCACCAGCACCTAGTACCTCAAGCCATATACCTGAGCGTAAAAATAGGTCGCCAAAACTGACACGCAAAACCACGTGCTCCCGCTGGTGTGGGTTTTATTCAGACTGCACTTCCACCCGCCATACATTCTGAGTCTGATCCTGTGTCTGAGTCTAAGTTAAATGTGGAGGTTGATCCTTGTTTCAAGCCCATTGTTTCTGAGGGTTTTGTGTCTTTAACCGGAGAGGAGAAAGACAAAGTGCCTGTTACGATCCTCAGAGATACTGCTGCCTATCATTCGTTCATGTTGACTGATGTTCTGCCACTTTCAGCTGAAACTGCCTGTGAATCTGATTTGCTGGTGTGGGGGATTAAAATGAGTGTACTTCGGGCCCCACTACATATGGTGCATTTGCATTGCCCCCTAGTGACGGGATGTGTGAAAGTTGCCGTGCTCCCACGAACCACGGTTCCCGATTAGTGGCGTTTCATTTATTCTGGGAAATGATTTGGCCGGGGGAAAGGTGTTTCCTCCACCCGAAGTTGTTGATGTGCCTATTTCTGATGTGCCCGCTTCTAACCCCTCTGTCTTGACTGTGCCAAATGTGTTTCCCGTGTGCGCTGTGACGTGTGCACAGGCGCGTAAACTTGGTGATGTGGTGGATCTGTCTGAGTCATTTATGTATACTTTAGATGAAAGTGAACCTGCCACTTCAGTAACAGCCACACAAAGTGAGAATGTGCCAACATGTGTGAATGAGTTTGATCTGTTCCTTGCTGATACAGAGTTGAGCTTGAATGTGACCAGAAAACTGCTAATTGATGCTCAGAAAAATGACTCCTCTTTAACTCTCTGTCTGTCCCCTGCTCTAGCCACTGAAGATAACCTGTCACCTGTTTTCTTTTTTGATAAAGGTGTGTTAATGCGCAGGTGGAGCCCCAACTCCAGTGAGGTCAATATGGTGAACCAAGTGGTTGTCCTGAGAGCGTTCCGACAGCAAGTGCTCAGCCTTGCACATGACTGCAGCTTAGCAGGAAACCTTGGTGTTAAGAAAACCTACTCCCGCGTGCTGCATAATTTCTTTTGGCCCGGGTTAAAATCAGATGTGGCGAGATATTGCTGCTCATGTCATGTGTGTCAAATTGCTGGGAAGCCGAATCAACCCGTCCCGCCGGCCCCCCTGCATCCCATACCAGTGCTTGGGGAGCCCTTTGAACGAGTGCTGGTTGATTGCGTCGGCCCTCTGCCCAAAACTAAATCTGGAAACCAATACATTCTGACAGTGATGTGCGCTGCCACCCGCTATCCTGACGCCATTCCGTTACGCACTCTAAAAACCAAGTCTGTTCTGAAAGCTCTCATTAAGTTTTTCACAACCTTTGGTTTACCAAAAACTGTCCAAACAGATCAAGGTACAAATTTCATGTCTAAGGTATTTTCACAGGTTATGACAGAGTTGAAATTTAAACACACTAAGTCAAGTCCTTACCACCCAGAGTCTCAAGGTGCGCTAGAGAGGTTCCATCAGACGTTAAAATCCATGTTACGCAAATACTGTCTGGAGTCCAACAGGGAGTGGGATGAAGGTCTCCCTCTGTTGTTGTTCGCTGTGCGAGAAACTCCACAGGAATCCTTAGGGTTTAGTCCGTGTGATCTGGTGTTCGGTCACACTGTGCGCGGTCCTCTCCGGCTCCTCAAAGAAAAGTGGTTGTCGGAGACACCCAAAATTGAACATAAATTGCTAGATTATGTCAGCATGAGCGTCTCCGTCATGTGTGTCAATTGGCCCATGAAAATCTGGCACAGGCCCAAACAAAAATGAAGCGTCGTTATGACATGAAGTCTGTGCGCAGAACTTTTCAGCCAGGTGATCAAGTCCTGGTGTTGCTCCCGTTGCCTGGTTCCAGTCTTCAGACCAAGTTCGTCGGTCCATACATAGTGGATCGAAAAATCAGTGACACTGACTATGCTGTGCAAACCCCAGATCGTAGGAGAAAAATCAGAGTATGTCACATTAACATGTTGAAACGATATGTCTCCAGAGTCACTGATCCACAGGTTCCTCCTGTTGCTCCGGTGGTGTCCGTGTGTGCTGCTCCTCCTCAATATCATCCTTCCAGTGATGGGCTGTCGGAGAAGTGCGGTTTGCTGCCAGCCGCTCGTCTAAAAAATTCGGAGGTATTGAGTGATTTGGAGTCCTTTTTGGCTCATTTGTCTGATTCCGCCCGTGCAGCCATCACTAAATTGATTGAGGATAACTTGTTGCTTTTCTCTGATCATCCCCGTCAAACTTCTGTTTTATCCCATGATATTGATGTGGAGGGTCACACACCTATAAAGCAGGACGCATACTGTGTAAATCCGGCCAAATGGGCCCTGATGCAGCAGGAGGTAAGTTATCTGGTTGAGAATGGTTTAGCTGCTCCCAGCATCAGTGCTTGGAGTTCCCCTTGTGTGTTGGTTCCAAAACCTGATGCAACTCCACGTTTCTGTACGGATTACCGTAGGGTAAATGCCGTCACCAAGCCCGACTCCTGTCCACTCCCCAGGATGGAGGATTGTGTTGACAGAGTCGGATCCGCCAAATTTGTAACAAAACTGGACCTGTTAAAAGGTTACTGGCAAGTCCCTTTAACAACCAGGGCGTCAGAAATATCAGCTTTTGTTACCCCTGACAACTTCCTCCAGTACACAGTGATGCCATTCGGGCTGCGTAACGCTCCCACTACATTCCAGCATATAGTGTTGTCTGGAGTTGAAAATTGTGAAGCATATTTAGACGACATAGTTGCATACTCCTCCACCTGGTCCAACCATTTGGGCACATTGCATCTCATTTTCAGCCGTCTTCGTGAGGCCTCTCTCACCTTAAATTTGGCGAAATGTGAATTTGGCAGGGCAACTGTTACATATTTAGGTAAGCAGGTGGGACATGGGCAGGTGCGACCCGTGACAGGAAAAATTCAGTCAATACTCGATTACCCAGTTCCACAGTCAAAGAAAGCATTACGTCGCTTCCTTGGTATGTGTGGGTATTACCGTGGTTTTTGCAAGAATTTTTCTGATGTTGTAGCCCCGCTGACTGGTCTGGTTAGTCCTTTGAAGCCCTTTGTCTGGACCCCCGCTTGTCAGGCTGCTTTTGAGTCTGCCAAGGCTTTGTTGTGTAGTACACCTGTCCTGGCTGCGCCCTGTTTCACACGGCCCTTCAAGCTGGAGGTAGATGCCAGTGCGTGTGGTGCAGGAGCTGTTCTGCTGCAGGAGGACGAGCAGTTTATTGACCACCCTGTGTGCTACTTTTCAAAAAAATTCAGTAAACATCAGCTAAACTATAGCACTATCTAAAAGGAAGCGCTCGCTTTACTGCTGGCGTTACAGTATTTTGAGGTATATCTTGGGTCCACTTCATATCCGGTCCAAGTTTTCACTGACCACAACCCCCTTGTGTTCTTGTCCAAGATGCGCAACTCAAACCAGAGGCTAATACGCTGGTCTCTGCTACTGCAAGATTTCAATTTAAATATATGTCACAAAAAAGGAACCGAAAATGTAATGGCAGATGGCCTTTCTAGATTTTGAGATTGTTGTGAGAGTTTTCTTTTTTCAGGAATTAAACATATTAGGGGATGTTTAATTCTTGGGAAATGGGGTATTACGACTGTTGTCGTTATGTGCAGTTTTTGTTGGAGTGTGTGCTCTGTTTTTTGTTCCCTATCTTTGTTAGCACATGGGCTCCACAGTGACGTTGGATTGGCTGAGGTTCTCCAGTCCCAGGATTGGCTAATGAAGCAGGAGAAACGCTATATAAGGCCCAAGACGGAGATGGCCAGGGCAGCAGCAGCAGCAGGCTCTCCCTATCCTCCTCACCTCTCAACCAGCCAGCCAGTTCTTTTGTGTGCAAGCACATGTGAATGATTGTATGTAGAGCAGTAGGGGTGAACTGCCGTTTTAGTTGATCTTTTTTCTCCTGTTTTTGTTAGACTAGGGAGGTAAGTGTTTGTATGGTTTTCTTTGTTAGGATTACAATTGGTTGTTTTTCAGTCAGAACTGTTTTGTTTATTATGTTGGCCTTAGTTCACCCCAAAGCTAAAATTATTGTTTTTGTACACTATTACCTATCCCCTTAAAAATGAAAAAAAAAAAAACAAAAAAACAAAAAAAAAACTGTTTACTTTGAGAAGCTGTCCTGCTGGCTACTTGAGAAATGGGGAAGATGGGGCCTTTTTCATGTCATGTCTCAGCACCCCTAGACGGGGCATAACAGAGACACTGGGATTTTTTGTTGTGGTATACCCACCACTGTTGTTGGCTTTTGTTTCAATAAATTGTTTGAGATGAGGACATCACCAGTGTATGCTTCTACTTAAATGCCCTACTTTCATGATATAATATCACTGTAGCGTGAACTTTTTACATTTTCCATAAATTTCACCCGAAAGCCAAATATCCCTAACTTTTTGTGAGTAGTGTATATGTGTGTGTGTGTGTGTGTATCCCCACCGCCCAACAGTTGTAGATGGTGTCATCTGCCTAGTTCAGCCTCCAACTACTGAGACCAATGAACACCCTGCAGCTGTAAGTATTCCATACTCAGATCTTGCCTCAGATGGTGGTTCAGAGTATTCTGAAACAGTATATTTTCCTGCATCACAGGAGGAGGAGGATGATGACAATGATGAAACACTGTCTGCTGCCTCAGGGAAAGATGCAGAGAGGCCTGAAGTGTCTTAATATTAAGTATAGCTACTGACAGTGCTCTACCCATTCACATTCCTTTACATTCTTGAGTGGAATTTGGAGTTTGACATGTACACTGACGTGATGAGCATAGATAATGGACAAACAACTAGCACATTCTTGTCCTTCAACAGCTCAAAACTGGTGTGGTGTGGAACTTCATGGGAGTAAATGAGACAGATAAAACAATGCAACAGGAGCATCTTCAAAAAGTTTCAACACCACAATGACGTCATTGATCGGATCGGCGAATTAAGACATTACAGCCAATCACACAAATTGCATGAAATGCAAATTATCGGCCGATATAGCCAATTGGATCAGTGGAAAGCCTATTGTTGGGGCCCCGGCCAGGGCCGGCCCGTGGCATAGGCAGTGTAGGCAAATGCTAAGGGTGCCGTCCATCCAGGGGGCGCCACAAATGGAGGAAGAAAAAAAGTGTAATTTCCACTATTCTTAAAACTAGTTGGTATTATTATGCCTTAATATAAAAAGAACAAGCCCACATTAATTTAACTAGCAAAGCCTATTAGGTAGTAGTAATAGTAAAAGTAATAGTGTTTTCCATATGTTCAGTTATTTGTGGCGGCCCGCCACATAATGCCAGCCAGCTCCACAGAATCAGAATGTCACTACTCATGAGTTCCTAAAAATTAATCCGTAAATTATTCGGCTCGCGTTCTTCTACCAAAGGATGACAGTGAAGTTCTGACTGTAGATCACCACCGCAGTTAGCTAGCGGACCGGCGGAGCAGCCCAGGCCCTGGTCTGCTCCGCCACTCCGCTGTCTGTGGCTGGTCTGAACTTCTCCCACAACGTCGGAGCAAATGTGCAAACAAGCGTTATTTGGATGGTGGCACAGCGGGGAAGTAAACGGCTACTTTCTCACACGAAAAAGCTTTAAAACGTGATATTACTGCTGCTAAAGCGGAATTTAAAAGAGTGACGGTGGTTTCAAGGTAGCTATAGCAAGGGTAGGTTCGCTTCCTGAAAATCCTCAAAATAAAAGCGCAATTTCTATTCTTATGATATTCTTTCTAATAAAAGACAACAGCTATTTTATTTTTGTGAAAATTACCAGAAATGTGTTATACATATTAGTGCATGTACATGTAGTGTATATACACTCGCCAAACTTTACATCAGTGTTAAAGTGCACATCAGTAATGTTATAGCATAACTTAGCATTCCCACATGCTATATTATACTGCAGTTTACTGCTTCTTTGCATTCTGCTAATCAGCATTTCACTGTAATGACAATAAAACTGATATTATTACTATTATGTAAATTACAAATATAATTTGCATATCAGAAACAAGCACATTGTATATTATACAGTATAGTCTACATCATGCATGTATCTCTTAGGTTTTTCATCTATATTATTTCATTTCATTTCATTTTTGAAATCATGTGTTTATTGTTAGACTGGTATCACATACTCCTCCCTTCAGATGCGCTGCTTAGGTTTCTCAGTCCTTCCTCTGCAAATCCTCCTGTTGCCTCCACCTCAGCAGCACAACCCAGCAGTGATGCAGCAGCATCAAACGCTCCTCCTATCGCCTCCACCTCAGCAGCACAACTCAGCAGTGATGCAGCAGCATCAAGCGTATCTTCTGCTGCTCCAATAGACCCTGCTGACTCACCATCTTCTCTAACTGATAAGGTACGAACAGAGTTGGTTCACAGAGGTCCATTTCAAATTGAAAACAGCTTCACATTCCCTAAACAGAACGACGGACGAAGGTGTCAGCATAACTATTTTAACAGACTCTTAGTCAATGGAGAAAAAGTCAGAAGAAGCTGGCTTATGTACACTAAAAAAGATGATAGCTTGCACTGCTTCTGCTGCAAGATGTTTTCTGAAAGAGTACAAACTGAATAGGGAAGGACTAAAGGACTGGAAAAATGCAAGTCACTTGCTCAAGGTCCATGAGGATAGCCAGGAGCATAATGCTCACATGGTAACATGGAAGGACTTGGAGGTCCGTTTTGCGAAAGGGCTCACAATAGATAAACAAGAGATGGCACTCGCTGAGGCTGAGAGAAAAAGGTGGCGTGATGTCCTACATCATTTGGTGGCAATAATTCAGTCCTTAGCTGAAAGAAACATGGCTTTTAGGGGGTCCACAGACACATTAAATAAACCAGACAATGGAAATTTTCTGAAAGAGGTAGAGCTTATGGCCAAATTTGATCCAGTGATGAAGCAGCATGTCAGTAGAGTGGAAAGTGGAGCTGGCAGTCACTTACATTATCTTGGCAAAGGAATCCAAAATGAACTGATAGACTCCATCAGTTCTAAAATAATAGAACACATTGTGAAAGAGATCAAAACATCAAAATATTTCTCCATTATTATAGATTGTACCCCTGATCTGAGTCATAAGGAACAGCTCTCTGTCATAGTCAGGATAGTGTCACAAGAAGACATACCTCAAGTTAAAGAGCATTTCTTGGGCTTTCTTGTTGCAGAGCAGTCAACAGGAGAACACTTGTCATCTCTAATCCTAAAAAGGCTAGAGGAACTTAATATCTCATTTGAGGACTGCAGAGGCCAGTCCTATGACAACGGCGCCAACATGAAGGGAAAAAATTAAGGTGTTCAGGCAAAGTTGCTTCAGCTGAACTCAAGAGCTTTTTTTGTCCCACGTGGTGCCCATACTTTAAATCTGGTAGTAGCTGATGCTGCAAAAAGCTCACCAGATGCCCTTAGCTAGTTTGGGCATTTAACAAAGTTACTGTATTTCACCAATTAATCGCCGGGCCACAAATAGCCGCCTGGTTCTTTTAAACGCCTGGGGTCTGAACCCATTTTGCGTATGAAACGCCCACCCGAATAACCGCCGGGGCGATTATATGCATTATATTGAGGTAAACCCAAAATAAGGCTATTCACCTTATTTTTGCTGAAGTAAACAGTTAGCTGCACAATAACTGCGCAGCACGTCCGTTTTCTGTCAAAATTACATACGGTTTGCACTATGTTTGTATTTACAGATATGCTTACCTTATGCCTTACAGTACTTTTGTACTAAAAAATATGTTGGACAGTAACTGTCATCACAATAATGGCCTGGTGCAGGTCTGTGCTAAAATAAATAAAGGGCTGCAGCGAATAGCCGCCTGGTTCTATTAAACGCCTGGGGTCCAAGTTGATTTTGCGTATTAAACGCCTGGGCTATTAATTGGTGAAATACAGTATTCAAGCTCTTCTCAGCCTCCACTCATAGGTGGGATGTCCTCCTGAAATATGTGAAAATCATCTGGCCTGAGACCAGATGGGAAAGCAGGATAAAAAGCATTGAGGCAGTAAGGTATCAGGCTGGGCAAGTCAGAGAGGCTCTTCTGGAGGTGAGGGAAACAACTGCAGACCCTGTGGTAAGAGCTGAATCCCAGTCTTTGGCTGAGGAGGTTGGATCCTATCGCTTTTGCATCTGTACAGCCATTTGGTATGACATTCTCAGCAAGATCCAGTATGTCAGTAAAATGATGCAGATATCCCTCCATGAAGCTTCATGTAGCTGTCGACTTGCTGAAGAAAACCAGAGATTCCCTCACCAGTTACAGAAACACTGGATTTTCTGATGCACAGACAACTGCAAAGGAGATGTGTGAAGAGATGAACCTGGATGCTGAACTCAAACAAAAGCGCAAAGAGGCACTTTGGCTATGAGTCTCCAGATGAGCCCATACAAGACTGTGAAAAATGGAAACCACAGTTTTTAATGTGGTTGTGGATACTGCCATCTTTTCACTTGATGAGAGATTTCAGAATCTTGGAGAGGTGAATAAGTTTTGTGTGCTCCTCAATTTCCCCAACTTGGAAGAAGAAGACCTGCTATAGAAGTGTCAAACCCTAAGCACTGCTCTGACCCATGACAGCCAGCCGGACATTGATGGCACAGAACTTGCAAAGGAAATGCAGAATTTCCCACCATTCTTGCCACTCTGCCATTCTTCCTGTTACAGTGGCTGCTGCTGAAAGAAGCTTCTCTAAGCTCAAACTGATTAAAACTTACCTGAGATCTACTGTGATGCAAGAACGTCTCAGTGGACTTGCCATTATAAGCATAAACCATGTGGTCTCAAATCAGTTGTCATACGATCATGTTGTAGATGACTTTGCTGCAAGAAAGACCAGGAGAGTAAAGGGGCTTTCACATAGCGCGCGCTCAGCGCCGACCTCGGCAGCGTAGCCATTCATTGTGTATGTGATTACTGGGCGCCTGGGCGCTCCGCTCTGCGCCGAGGAGGGAGCAGCGCGAGACCGGCACTGCCACTGGACAGGGCGGTACCACGGGTCAGGGCGCTGCCGCGGGTCAGGGTGCCCCCGCGGGACAGGGCGTCACAGCAGGACAGCTGTTGAAAAGTTGAAAATTTTTAACTTGGGCGCTGCGCCCATCTCGGCGCATCCAATAGGAGAGAATATTGGAATCGAAAAAATAGGCAGATTTTGGCAGAAAGGCACAAGAAAAATGGAGGAAAGCATCATCGTGGCTGTCTCTCTGCATGCAGAGCTGTGGGACACTAGACTGCAGTTATACCGTGATATCGTTTAAAAAAAAAAAAAACAGGCATGGAGAGAGATATCCCACAGTTTAGGAATACCAAGAGTGTTTAAAAACTGGCAGAGATATATGCTGTTTTTCCTTTCCACAATAGGCGATTTTTTTTTCTTTTTTCTGCAATTAAACACCAATACTGTTGTAAACTGAAGCAAATGATTTTCTAAATGGACAGGAGGTGTATGTATTTAGAAATCTATATGATTGACATCATGGGATATGCACTAGGCTACTCTTGCAAAGACAATACAGTATAGTCATACATTTATTATTAAATCCCATGTGAAGTCACACACACAACAGGTAAAAGGTGAAATAAAATGAAATGAGAAAATACAGCCTGTATTGTCCGCCAGAGAAAAAGTGCGCCAGAATGGAAAACTACTTCTTAGCATCTGTATCGGTCCCATAGCAACCAGTGCCACATAACGTGCACAACGCGCATGCGTGCACCCTCCTTGGCGCTGTACTCAGCGCCCACTCTACACCAGTCTCCGCGGCACCCAGTGCTGCGCGCCGCCCAAACCACGTCCAATGTGAAAGCCCCTTAAAGCTGTAGCAGGTTATGTGAAGTTGAGGAGTTGGTGGTGTAGTTTTAAATCATTCAAGTTAAGGCAGTACCAAGAAACACCACTAGAGGTCTTTGTAAAATCTCCTTTTTGTTACCATTTTTATTTAAAATTTTGTAATTTTTTGTGCATACTGGTTTCTTTAATATCTTTTGTGCAGTGCCTTATTTACAAGGATACAAGGATACAAGGAAGTTTATTTGTTATTATACAACAGATTGAATAATGAAATTAAAGTGTGGTTCCCTCTTGATTGATTAATTGATTGTATAGAAAATAAAATTATTAAACATGGAGGAGTGCAGATGGTGCATTTAGTAGTCTCACAGCCTGAGGGAAGAAGCTGCTCTGTAGTCTGGTTGTACGGCAGCGAATACTTCTGTATCTTTTGCCTGATGGCAGCAGGGTGAACAGGCTGTGGCTGGGGTGGGTGTTGTCTTTTAGGATCCTTTTGGCTGTGCGCAGGCACCTCACCTCCCCGATATCACTGATGCTTGGTAGATGGGTGCCAATGATGTTTTGGGCAGTTTTAATCACTCGTTGCAGAGTCTTCCTGTCCTGGGCCGTGCACATCCCATGCCAGTTTGTGATGTTTCCAGTCAGGATGCTTTCAATCGCTCCTTTGTAGAAGCTGACAAGAACTTGGCGTGGGAATTTTGCTTTCTTAAGTTTCCTTAAGAAATACAGCCGTTTCTGGGCTTTTTTAACCAGGGCAGAGATATGTGAAGTCCATGTTAGGTTCTCTGTTATGTTGATTCCCAGGAACTTAAAACTGCTCACTTGCTCCACCTCAGCTCCATTAATGTAGACAGGGTTGTGTGTCTTTGCCTCTTTTTTTCGAAAATCAACTATCAGCTCTTTGGTTTTGCTGATGTTGAGCAGAAGGTTGTTGTCTGTGCACCATTCTGCAAGATGGTTGATTTCCTCCCGATATGAGAACTCATCATTGTTGGAAATCCGGCCGATGATGGTGGTGTCATCCGCGAACTTCACAATAGAGTTCTCTCCATGTCAGGGGTTGCAGTCGTGGGTGTACAGCGTGAACAGGAGGGGGCTGAGCACACAGCCCTGGGGCGCTCCGGTGTTGAGCACTAGAGTGGAGGAGGAGAGACTGCCAATCCGAACTGACTGGGGTCTGTTTGTGAGGAAGTCCAGTATCCAGTTGCAGAGAGTGGTACTGATGCCCAGAGTGTTCAGTTTTCCAATCAGCTTCATGGGGGAGATTGTGTTGAAAGCTGAGCTGAAGTCAACAAACAGCATTCTGATGTAGGTGCTGCTTTTCTCCAGGTGAGTGAAGACTGAATGGAGAGCAGTGGATATGGCATCCTCTGTGGATCTGTTGGTTCTGAATGCAAACTGCTGAGGGTCCAGACTGGCAGGGATGTTGTTCTTTATGTGCTGGAGAACCAGTTTCTCAAAGCACTACATCAGGATGGGGGTGAGTGCCACAGGGCGGTAGTCATTTAGATTAGACACTGCAGACTTTTTAGGCACAGGGATAATGGTGGCTGTCTTGAAGCAGATGGGAACACTCTCCTGTGACAGTGATATGTTGAAGATGTCAGTAATGACATCTACTAGCTGGTTGGCACATGTTTTCAGTAAACGGCCAGGGATGTTGTCAGGCCCAGCAGCTTTACTCATATTCACTTTCAGCAGGACTTTCCTCACATCCACTGTGGATACTGACAGTGGCCGCTCCTCTGGAGGCGGAGTAGACTTTACAGCTGATTCCTTGTTGAGGAGGTCAAAGCGAGCATAGAATGTGTTTAGCTCGTCTGGTAACGTGGCCTCACACATGATGGGAGCGCTCCTGGTTTTGTAGCCTGTCACATTTTTGACCGCCTGCCACAAGTCTTTGCTGTTGTTGGTGTTGAGGTCTCTCTCCAGTCTCTGCTGATGCCTTCGCTTTGCCTCCTTGATGCCAGCTTTCAGTTTTGCTCTGGCAGTGTTGTAGGCTTCTTTGTCACCTGACTTGAAGGCAGCTTTTTTGGCTCTACATAGAGCTCTCACCTCTCCATTCATCCAGGCTTTCTCATTAGGGAATGATTTAACTGTCCTTGTTTTTACCACATCATCAGCACATTTGCTGATGTATGATGTCACTGATGATGCGTATTCTTCAAGGTCAATATGGTTCTCCTGGGTAGCAGCATCCCTGAACATCTGCCAGTCCGTGCATTCAAAACAGTCCTGTAGAGCTGCTGCAGCTTCATCTGTCCACACTTTAACTGTTTTTACAGTTGGTTTGACCCTTTTTGTCAGCTGGATGTAGGTAGGCAGGAGAAGCAGGGAGATGTGGTCTGACTGGCCAAAATGAGGACGAGAGAGGGCTCTGTAGCTGCCAGGAACATTGGTGTAGACATGGTCCAGTGTGTTGTTTCCTCTGGTGGGGATGTGGACGTGCTGGTGGAATCTTGGCAGAACAGTTCTGAGGTCTGTTTGATTAAAATCCCCTGCAACAATAATAACAGCATCTGGCTGTTTTGCCATCTGGCTGCTGATGATCTCATACAATTCCTGGAGTGCATTTTTTGAATTTGCATCCGGTGGAATGTAAACAGCAGCAACAAACACACTGGTGAATTCTCTAGGCAGGTAATATGGCCGACATCTGAGCAGTAAAAACTCAGTGTCAGGTGAACATTTTCCATCCACTCTGACTGCACCTGTGCACCAAGCATTATTGATGTATACACAGAGCCCGCCCCCTCTCGTCTTACCAGAGTCCCGTGTTCTGTCGGCCCGGAACAGGCTCCGCCCGTCCAGTGTTAAAGCCTCATCCGGTATGTTTTCATGGAGCCACGTCTCTGTTAGGATGAGAACGCCGCAGTGTCTGATCTCTCCCTGCTGGGTCAGCCTGAGCCATATCTCGTCCATTTTGTTCTCCTGTGATCGGACGTTAGCCAGGAGTAGGCTGGGTAACGGCACAGCCTTGGGTCCAAGCCTCCTCAGCCTCAGTCGCACCCCGGCTCGCTTCCCCCTACTCCTGCGTCGACTACACCGCCCGCGATGACGTCCGATCCAAACGCCCTGGTCGTCGGATCTTAAGATGCCGAGTGCAGATATAATCCCAAGGTCCGCGGCACTCAGTTCAATTTTTGCACTTCCTTTCCTGATGTTGAGGAGTGTATTACTGTCATAAGTAATACACACGCAGGTGGTACGATTCTCAGCAGTAAAAACAGAAGAATCGCTCCTATTTTTGTTGAAATTAAGGGAGCCATCAGCTGCTGCATCCATGTGCGCCGCCGTTGCCATGGTAATAGGGAATTTAAGCAGGACGGTTTTCAGGACGGCTCCGCTAGGCGGAAGTGCGGCTGCTATGACGCAATCGCCGTAGCAGCCAAAATCGTTAAGCAAACAGCCGTCGGCAACGGGTACCCACCCCTTTCACTGAACTCTTGGTTCCCATGGTGACGTCTATGCACGTCTCACCTGTTCGCGGCGTTGTGTGGCTACGTCGGAGTGTGCTTTGAGCCGTAGTAGAATGGACTGCTGCGGCAGGCAGGTTTATATGTCGAGCGCCGATCCGTTTCCGGTTACCGTAGCGGACTGCCGTAGCGGCCCATGCTTAAATTCCCTAACATATGGTATCTATTTAAATTATGTCACTTTTTTACGTTTTTTATTTTGGGATTATTTAAATCTAATACTTTATGTAAGCTATTTATATTGTATTTCATATATTCAGTTCATATTTTTTGTATTACTTTGTAATTCTTTCTAAGTATTTTGAATGTGCAATTGCTTTATTTAAATAAAAGAAAGTCCGAGACAAAGCTATTCAGTTTCTTGTGAGTATTTGTACACTAGCAGCGGAATTTACTGCAATGCAAGAGGGGCGTCACCTAAAATCTTGCCTAGGGTGCCAAATTGGTTAGGGCCGGGCCTTCCCCCGGCTCAGGCTCAGGGTAAGGGGTCAACAGAGAGGGCTGGCATGGATAGCCTCGATCCCCCTGTATGTAGCCATCAAACTCTCCTGTAATTATAGAGGACACATTTGAGTGCATTAAAAAGGGAGACAAAGAACATTTGTATAAAGCTTTAGCTTCCTTACCACGTGCAAATCTGTTGCTCATACTACACTCCCGGTAGATCCGGGAATCATGTACAGAGCCAGGCCACTTGGCTTCTACATTTGTAATAATGTAGGTTGCATCACATAGTGCAGAGAATGACATGAGTTACAGTCTATTGTAATGTATACATTTTCATGTACATCATTTTTAAGATGGTAGGTCATATACCTGGATTGATGCTGTGAAAGGATTTTCTATTCACATAGTCCCCTTCGTTTTCTGCAGGCGCAGTAATAGGAATTTCCCATCTATGCATTCTATCACATTTGGAAGCCCTGCAAAATGACAGCTAATTAAGCTACTGAACCAACTCTGAGGTCACAGCAGAATGTATATCATAATTTAAAGTAACAGAATATATGATTTCTACATAAGTCACCTGCAATCCTGTGGAATTCCTCTTTGATGTTTCTAACAGGTTTGTGTCCGTGGAACACTACCATCATTGGTAACAGGCGTTTCAGTGAGAGGGTTACTTTCCTCACAGCTCTACACACTGTTGCCTTTCCAAAGTGTTCTGCATCCCCAATGTTGTACAGAAAACTACTGTTTGCAAAAAAAAACGTAGCGCTATGCATAAAATTTGCTGTGATGTGAGCACACCTCGGCGGTGTGTGAGGTTGATGATGTATGGCCGGAGAATGTTATTGAGATAAATTATACTGTGTAGTGACTATCAAAAATAAACTTAATTAGTCACTTAATGGTGGCATGAGGAATGTTTTTGACTTTGACTCCAGGAAACAAACACTGTTCAAAATGACTTCCATTTATTGCATCAAAAATAATAATAACTACAAAAAGAAACAAAGATTTTACCTTGAAAGAAGATGCTGGCTGTAACAAAAAGAATGGTGGATTGTGGCTGGATTTCGGCTGGAGGTCGGTAAAAAACTGTGTGCTTCCCACCACCATTCAACTCAATTTGATTTCAGCCTTATTTAAAGCACCCGTGTCTGAGCAGCTACCAATTAACCCAAAATAAACAGAACTAGAGTACCCCCTTGTGGTCAAAATAAATCACTAACACCAACACTCATTAAAATGGCTCCTACACACCGGCCCCATAATTGTGTTGGTGTGCACTTACAATTACATACATTCTCAAAAGGAGCCAAAAAGGGTGTATGTGTATGTGTGTATGGGAAGAAATCTTCTTTCTTCATTGGCCAAAAACCAACATTGATATTTAGTCTTTATCAACAGTCCTTAACTACATGCCTCCAATAACATGCAGAGCTTTGTGACAGGTCTCTCCAGAAAGCCTGTCTTGGTTTTAAGCGGGACTGACGCCTCTCCTGTCTGGAAAGGTTTTGGTCACTTTGCCCAACAGCCAAGAACTGCGTGAAGCAGAGGGGTCCAAGATAATAACAATGTCATTAACCGAGAAGTTCCTTCGTGGCTTCGTCCATTTTTGTCTTTCTTGGAGGAGCGGAAGATACTCCCTTACCCACCGCTTCCAGAATAAGTCTGAGAGATACTGGACCTGTTTCCATCTCCATTTAATGTACAAATCATTCTCTTTAAAGAGTCCAGGAGGAAGAAGTGGTTTGGCCTTCAACAGCAGAATGTGATTTGGCGTAAGTGGTTCCAGGTCATTAGGGTCATCTGAAAGTTTTGTGATGGGACGACTGTTAAGGATGGCTTCAACTTCACAAAGAATGGTCCAAAAACTCTCATCATCCAAAGTTTGCTGTTTGACAATGGAGTACAACATCTTCCTTATGAGGCAAATGATCCGCTCCCATGCTCCACCATGATGAGAGCCAGCAGGGGGGTTAAATGTCCATTCTATTCCTCTCCGGGCTAAAGCACTTTGTATTTTGTTGTGATCCAGGTTTCTGAGAGCTTCCCTCAGCTCTCTCTCTGCTCCAACAAAGTTTGTCCCATTGTCTGATCCGAGATTGGAGACTTGTCCACGTCGACACATAAACCGTCGAACGGCATTTATGCATGAATCCGTAGTTAGTGAGTGGGCTACTTCCAGATGTACTGCTCGACTAGTCATGCATGTGAAGACCATTCCATATCTTTTGACTAGGCTGCGACCTCTCTTGATTTCAGTAGGTCCAAAATAATCCACCCCTACATTCGTAAATGGTAGCAAGTCTGGCAAGATTCTTTCAACTGGCAGGTCAGCCATTTTTTGTTCTCCAACCTTCCCTTGAAGACGACGACAGATGACACAGTCTGCAATGATTCTTCTGCAGGCTGAATTTGCATTGGTGATCCAATATGTTTTTCGAAGAACAGATATCATGTGATTACGGCCAGCACGCCCCACTTGCTTATGAATGTGTTGTAAAATAAGTTTGGATATAAGTTGATCTTTAGACAGAATTATGGGATGTTTTACGGCTTCAGGCATGGATGCCTTCCATAAACGTCCTCCTACTCTTAACAGCCCATCTTGGAGTTCAGGATCCAACCTGCAGATGTCACTGTTTTTCTGCAAAGATGATGCTCCATTTTCCAAGAGGGAGATTTCCTTTTGAAATCTTTGTTGTTGACAGTAGTGAACAATAGCCTTTTCTGCATTGTGTAAATCATCCTGGGTTAGTGGGTGAACCTTTACCTTTGTTTTGTGGTTCGGCAGCAACTTGTTCTTGTTGCATGAATGCCCCTGGGTTGATTTAGCTTGTCTTATTAGCTCTTGAAGGAGATCCTTAAACTTCAAAAACCAAGCAACTGAAGTTTTCAATTTTTCCCAATCTGAAAAATAGTTGAGAAGCTTGTTTGTAGCATTGAATGCATCCTTAACAACACATGCATTGATCGTGATGTCTTTTTTGACCTCAGGATCATCCAAAATAATGACAGATTTGTCCACCTGGGCGCATGCGCACGCAGCGACCGGCAGTGAGTGATAGTTTGGGGTGCTTGTGTTCTTGTATTTTAACGTTGTTTTTAAAGTTTTGTAAATGTTTTAACTGCATGGAATAAGTGCTCCGGGGTCTTCACCAATTCGATATGGATTTCCTTTCACTTGTCGTGCTGTGGTGTCTCCTGATCGGCCCTTTTACCAGCAGCAATGTCACCGAGGCAGTAAGCCAGATGGCAAGGATCAGGTACTCCAGAGACACACTACTGCAGCTAAACACCATAAGTTTGCCCAAGGTGACAGGCTTGACAAATCAGATACCAGATCTTATTTGGAAAGACTGAAATGGTCCGGGAAGATTAAAGCGGGACAAGAAGAAAAGGAAATGGGGTAAACGAGGAGGTGTCAGACTACGCTTGAGGAAAAAGTCACTTCAACGGATTCCTCTACCTCCGCTCATCATGGGGAACCTCCAGTCCCTGAGAAATAAGCTGGACGAACTGCAGGGAAACGTTCGCTACCAGAAGGACTTCGGGGACTGCTGCATCATGGCCTTCAGTGAAACATGGCTTTCTGAGCGTGATCAGGACTCCGACCTGTTCATAGATGGCTTTGGGGCTCCGTATCGCCTAGACCGGCAGAAACAGCTGACGGGGAAATCACAAGGAGGAGGGGTATGTTTATATGTCAACAGACGCTACTGCACTGCTGTGACTGTCAGAGAGCGTATCTGTACGCCGAACATAGAACTCTTGTCTGTATCATTACGCCCTTTTTATTTACCCTGTGAGTTTCCTCAACTTTTTAATTACAATTGTGTACATTCACCCAAAAGCAGACTCTGCCACTGTGTCCAGCACCGTCTTTGAGGTGGTGCAGAAATTGCAGGCGATTTCTCCTGATGCACCAAATTTTATTTTGGGCGATTTTAATCATGTTTCCCTCAATAAGACTCTTAAAAATTTTTACCAATATGTCTCCTGTCCGACCAGACGGGATAAGACACTGGATCTATGTTATGGATCACTAAAGCACGCATACAGATCTCTTCCACTTCCCCCCCTGGGCTCTGCTGACCATAACTGCGTGCATCTGCTCCCCACGTATAAAACTGTCCTCACAAGAGAAAAGACTACGACTAAGGACATAAAGGTCTGGTCCGAAGAATCAGTTCTCTCCTTACAGGAATGCTTTGTACTGACTGGGACATTTTTAAACAGTCCTGTGGTGATGATTTGGACTCATTGGTCGATGTAACATGCTCATACATCAACTTCTGCAGGGACATGATCATCCCATGTAAGCGGGTTAAAATATATCCCAATAATAAACCGTGGGTCAATAAAACAGTAAAATCATGTCTTCAGAGGAAGTCTCTTGCTTTTAAGCAAGGAATTGCTTCATATCTGCATTCTACCACTAAAGAATTAAAAACTGAAATTCTACAGGCAAAGCAAAATTATAAATCAGATTTGGAGCGGAAATTAGCAGCAAATAAACTAGGGTCAGCTTGGGCGAGCATGAAAACCATTGCAGGCCTTCACAACCCAGAGAGCAGCACCCAGGTCACTCTAAATGGGTTTACTTCTGACTTGGATCTCGCAAATGCTTTTAATAGTTTTTACTGTCGTTTCAATGCCTTGGATTTTAGCAAGGAAATACAAGAGCAGAGTGATAAATTGAAGGATAACCAGCATTTTTTCATTGGCCTGCAAGATGTTAAAAGGGCTTTTTGTTCAGTTAAAACACAGAAAAGCCATGGTCCTGATAATATCTGTGGACGCACTGTAAAATATTGTGCCAGTGAGTTGAGTCCTATCTTTCACCACATTTATATTAAGTCATTTCAGACACAGCATGTACCCACCACCTGGAAAGACGCGGTAGTAGTTCCTGTCCCGAAATCTAATTGCTCGAAAACTGTTCGAGATTTCAGACCAGTTGCTCTGACATCAGTTCTCATGAAAATCTTTGAAAAACTGGTCAGGACTGAGATCTTAAGGCAGATCGAACACATCTTGGGCCCTTTGGAATTTGCATATAGGTCTCACAGAGGGGTGGAGGACGCAACACTCACTCTGCTAAACAAGCTTTTTAAACATTTGGATCTTAAAGGGACTCATGCCAGACTTTTATTTGTGGACTTCTCCTCTATTTTCAATACAATCCAACCTCACATTCTAACCAAAAGGCTACAAGAACACTTTCAGCTGAATAACAGCTTGGTGGGTTGGATTTTAAACTTTTTAACTAACAGATCACAGAGGGTAAAAGTAAATGGTGTCCTCTCTGACCGGAAATGCTCATCCACTGGTTCACCTCAAGGCTGTGTTTTGTCACCACTGTTATACATTCTGTACACAAACATGTGCCAAAGCAGACATGACAACAGATTCATCATTAAATATGCGGATGATTCGGTTATTGTCAGCCTACTGCAGGAACATGAAACCAGCCATGGTCCAGTATTAGAGGATTTTTTGCACTGGTGTGAGCAGTCCTTTCTCCAAATTAACATCACAAAAACTAAAGATATGGTGATTGACTTTAGGAGGAACATCCCCGTGCACAAAGACACTCTTATTAAAGGTCAGACTATCGAGGTGGTGCAGTCTTATAAATATTTGGGGACTGTCATTGATGACAAATTGAACTTTGTAGCCAATTGTGAAGCTGTGTGCAAGAAGGGTCAACAGTGTTTGTACTGTTTAAGGAAGCTTTCGCACTTTCATATTGACCGAACTATTATGACCATGTTTTACCGCGCGTTTATTGAATCGGTTTTATCATTTTCTTTGGTGTCATGGTTTGGTCATGTATCTTTAAAGGAGAGGAATGCCTTGAACCAAATAGCTAAATGGTCCTCTAGACTGATTGGCAAAGTTCAGCTTTCCCCAGCATCCCTGTACGCCAGACAGCTACAGAGGATTGCTTCCTCGATTCAAAATGAATGACTCTCACCCCTTAAATTGTGAAATTCAGCTTCTTCCATCCGGACGGAGGTATTTGGTCCCTAAATGTAAGATGAAACGTTATAGGAACAGTTTTGTTCCTGCTGCCATCATAGAGCTGAACAAGCTATAACTAGATGCCGTGCACAGGCTTTATTTATTCATTCATTATTTATTTATTTATTTATTTATTTATTTATTTATGTATTTTTAATCTTTGTTATCTTATTGTATTTTAGTATCTGGGTTTTTAAACTTTTTGTATTCTTGTTTTAAACCAATTTTCCCTTTGTCATTTTGTGTTTTAGGAAATTCGAGTGTTTATTGGTGGAGCCTTGATCTATGTAGCACTTTATTATCATGGTTTCTGGTTATTATGTTTGTTTGATGCTATGTTTGGATGTGTACTGTATGTGTGTTTGGACAACTCACTGCAGGACAAATCTACCTACGAGTACGAATAAAGTAACCTGAAAGTAACCTGACCTCCTGTTTTGGCCAGTCCTTTTCATCAGTTAACAGGAACTTTGGTCCTTTGAGCCATCACTCACATTTTAAAAAGTCATCAGCTGACAATCCTCTCGAGGCATCGTCTGCAGGATTCTGTTTAGATCCTATGTGCCTCCACTGGGCCACCTCTGTAGCTTCACGTACAACAGCCACTCTGTTGGCTACAAACGTGTGGAATCTCTTTGTTTCACTTGCAATGTAATTGAGCACAGTTGTACTGTCTGTCCAAAAAACTGACTGGTCCAATTCCAGTTGAAACTCCTTCTTGATCATTTTGTCCACTTGGACAGCTAATACCGCAGCTGTAAGTTCAAGTCTGGGTATTGTGGTTTGTTTCATGGGAGCAACTCTGGACTTTCCAACCATGAAAGCAATACTCACTTCTTTTGAGTTATTTTCCATTCTCAGATAAGAAACAGTGCCATATCCATGTTCACTGGCATCTGAGAAATGATGCAGCTGTGAATGATTTACTTGTCTAAAGCCCTTTGGCTTGATACATTGTTCCACTTGAAGCAGTGACAGTTTATGCAGATTTGTTAACCACTGTGACCATTCCTGTGAGAAAGTTTGTGTCACGGGAGCTGGAAGGTGGAGGACCCAAAAGCAGGAGCCGCAGGCAAAAAATGCTCAATGGAAAACAAAATTTAATAAACAACCGGGAACACAAGAAACTAAGGCAGGAAGCGGAATGCAATACAACACAACACAAAACAATGAACCGACCAGGAACAGAACTCAAAACAGGACTAAAATACACAAGAACTAATGATCAAATAAGACACACCTGGGGAAGGGGCTGGAGCACAAGACAGGAGAACACAGAGGATAGGCTGAGGGAAATACTGGGCGGGATCAGAACAATCAGGGATGATTAACAGACACAGGACAGGTGTGGCACTGGAAGGAGCAAACAAGACACAGGTGAAATCACTAAAAAGAACCAGGCAAATGAAACACAGGAAACAGATACAAACA